>NW_026779686.1:0-80000 GCF_030144855.1 Hypanus sabinus
TATCACCCTGCATTCCATTCCTGTCCATATACCTAACCATTTTTAATGACAAAATCGAACCTGCCTCTACCACTTCTACTGGATTTCTAATTTCAAGGACGCCTGGGTTCAGCGGCTGAAATGCGACATTTTCTGATCAATGTTGTTTTTTAACATAGTCAATCATCCTGAGCAATCAGCATGGAAAGTCACCTTCAAGCACATTTATTTTGTCCCAATCAGCGGAGCACATTCGCTTCTGAGAGTAAGGGTGAGATATTAGTTCGGCGAGTACAATTTATTGAAGGGGAAGATAGGATAATTTTTCGTGTCACTTGTTCCAGCCATTTCGAGTTACCTGAATAACGAAAGTGTCAAAACCACTGATGACATGATTCACAATAAAATACACGTTGCAAGGCTGTTCTTCTGAGCATAAAAAAAACGTCGACAGTAATAACACAGGGACCTTTGATAACAAATAGTTATGCACCTACACGGCTTTAGACGGGGCTTGTGGAGGATTGATGAACGTTCTTTTCTGGATTAGCAGAGAGCGGATGGTCGATTCGTTGACTCTAACAAGTGTAGTACAAGGATTAGTATTAGACCCATTGATTTGTTTTTATCATGCATGTTAATGCGCAGATGTCGATATAGATTACTGAATCAGAAGAATTGCGGAGAATTCCTAAGCTGGAGATGTTGTTACAACCAGGAAATCCATCCAAGCGTGTAGCTTGATGGGGATTGACTGGGAAATGGGCTGAAAAATGGCAGATGGCATTTATTACAGACACGTATGAAATGGTCTGCGTTGCCAAGAAGGATACAACAGCTTAAAACACACTTATTAAGCGATGTCACAAACAGATCGGTCGTATTCACATGGGCCTTCACAGCCAGGTCACGAAGAACAGGAGCTGGGACGTTATGTTGAAGCTGTACAACACATTGGTGTGGCCGTAGTGGCCCACGATATGCTAACTCCGGCCACACCAATATCAATTAGCTTAAGCTGTGCAGGGATAATTTCAAAGGAGGAGTTCAGGGACTGATTACAAGAGTTAGAGGGATAGGTTAAACAGGTTAAGAATTCATTCCTTTGAGAGCAGGAAAATAAATGGAGATTTTACAGAAGAATACAAAATTGTGGGGAGATACAGATATCAACCCCGTCTTCTGAGGGAATCTAGACATAGAAATAAGCGTTTGCGATGAAAAGGCAAAACATGAAAAAAGTAAATATTATTCACTCAGAGGGTCGACCGAATAGACAAGGAAGATCACAGAGGTGTTATCTGGATGGGAGTATTAGCCTATTACTCTGCAATAGTAATCTATGACACCGTGACTATATTTGTCCGATTTCTCCATCCAGTGTCTTCTCATTTTCCACAATGTCACTAATCTCTTTGTGAAGAATAGAGGGTGTGTTCAAGCTCACCTTTCAATCCCATTTCCTTATGCTTTTGTAGTTCAAACCGCTCTGTGCCTATTGTGGAACTCGTACCCATGAGTGGCTCTCAGCTTGTTGGAAAACTAAGTCTCGCCACTCTGCATCCACTGTGGAACTTCTAACAATCTGCAGCCCTCCGTTGCCTGCAGAAAGCCTCACGTCTGTATCTGCCGTGGAACTGGTATCGAAGTTCGGACTACGGCACACTGGAGGATGACTCACCTCTCCGTATCCATCTCGGAGCTGGTAGCTTGGATGCATGGCCCTAAACTCGTTTGAGAATATCTCAGCATTGAAAAGATGTTTTCCCTTCTAACACATTGCATACCATTTGTAATTTGCATATTCATTGTACTAAACTTTTCTTCGGAATTATCTTTCGCCCTAACCCTTAAACGCGGACCTGTTTTGCGACCATACTTCATTTTAATTCCAATGGCGCCAAGTTATTGCGAACAGGATCGTTAATCAATGAATCGGGTTCGTTAAATATATACATCAAAGCTCGCATTGGTTTTGTTTATTTCTGCGATATTTGCGTTATTACCATGGAGTTATTTATTATCTGTCTCCAATTGTTCCGCCAATGGCAATGATTGACTTCTCTTTTGCACGATTGCGGTCTTTCAAATTGCGAATTTTAAAACGAAGGGAAGAATAGTGACGGATGGAGATATGTTCCTCGGCAAAACAGGTTCCTGACTCGCCCGGGAACTCTGAGGTGGCGAGTTTCACCGCAACCGTGGCTGCTGTTCCGGACGCTGGACGTGCTGTCTGGAAGAATATCACACACCACAAACGCAGCAGAGTGAAATATGATGAAGCGGGGTTCCTGAAGACATCAAAACTCCTACTGACTTGCTGTAGATTTATTTTACCGTATTCCCTCATATTCTTGTTGCGTGGCATATGTGGAAAGAAAGGATATTCTAAAAGGTTCATCACAGAGCATGAATCCACCGTGAATGTTGGCCTATTTTTTTCAAGCCAGTTTGAAAGTCAATATCTGGAATTCAGTGGACTTCGTTATTATAGACCGGCCCCAGATCAATTTCCATTTGAATACACTGAATTGTTTACATACTCATTCACAAAAGGCATCCGTTTTGAAGGTGAATGCGAAACAATGGAATTTCTCAAGGCGGTGACCAAAATACCATTGGGTCTCGCCAATGTGGGGCTGCCACACCGGAAGAACCCGACATAACCGTCAGTTCTGGAAGGACCGATTGTTGTGAGCAGTTGATGGTGAAGGAGGAGGTGTAAGTGCAGGTAGGGTACTTGTAAGTGCCAGGCAGGAAGTGAGAAGTGGATGTGGGAGTGAAGTGGAGCTGCAGAAACAGCAGGAGGGGCTGTGGGCAGAGTAGGGAAAGTGCATTTCGTAATATTCCGTTGAAGACGTCGGAAGTTATGTAGGACGGGATTCTCGTGGTGTATTAGGTGACAACATGAAAATCCTTCTTTACTCTTTCTAAAGATGTTCCTCAGCAAAATTACACATATAGTGGTAATGCCCGGTGATCACTGACCACACTTCCATTGGATATCAGAACATAGTGCTGAGGACTTTATTTGATAATGCCCACTCCGTTGCAGCAAATAAATGAGCTGATACACCACAAATTACACACTGTTGAATCAAAAGCACATACGTGCAATCATTCATGATATGTATAGTACCCGGCATAGCCGAAGATGACTGACGTGTCATGGACAGAATATCCGTGTAACGTAGCGTCATGAACCTGACTTAAATGATATACAGCTCTGAGGGCAATGATTTACAGTCAATGTACCAACGAGTGACCGAAACAGCAGTGGAAAAGAAAACCAATGAACCTTTAAAATACCCTGTGCACATATAAATATATTTTAAGATACTTAATTATTTAAAATATACGAATATTGCGAATAAGTGTGTATGTTTTTGTTGATTCAAGCAAGCTGTGTATATGCAACAAGAAAGAATTATTACACATCACTAATCAGAATAATTACAGTCAAGATGAGGTGCACTTAACCCGTTATGGTGCGGCACTTGCGCAATTACGGAATACACTCCGTTGTGTGATTGTGTGCAAAAAAAAAATATATCGAACATTTTGAAGCAATTTCTAAATAAATTGCTTGAATGAATCAACAGGTTAAAAGGAACAGAATGAAGTTGGTCTCTTGAGATTTGAAACACAGCCGAATGAATGTGCACAAACTATGAGCCGATACCTGGATTTAGATTGGACGACAGCAGACTCATTGACTGTAATGCTGAAACTTCCGAACGATTAAAGACCTGGTTTATCTTTCATAGAGTCACAATTATAAGCAGAATGGTCCGCGCTTTACAAACACTTCACTGACCACGCTGATGGTATAACCGCTTCTTTTGAACCAACACTGAGCTGAAAAGATAAAATCACCACTGGCCAGTCTGACAGCGTCATTACTGGTCCTACTGACTGTCGTTAAACTCGACTGATAATGTTGTTGTTTCTGCAGCATCAACTGATCAAAGTGATGACGTCCCGGCAGAACCTTGCCATTCACTGAAATACTTTCACCATCTTATGTACAAAATTCAGCTTGTGGATATTCAGACAAGCTCCCCAGTCTCGGATGATCATGTTCGGGCGACAATGGTGCGCTTGCCAGCTACGATAGCCCTAAGTGCCTTCCTCCTGCAGTGGAGCACCAGGGCCTTGACTGGCGAGTCTTACATCTTAGACACGTCCGAAGGGAAGGCAGAGATTGGTAACCATAACAACAGCAAAGGTGACATTCTCATTGCAGAGAAGCTGTGTCGATAGTGAGCTACAAGGAACAAATGAAAACATCTCTTCCATGCTAAAGGATTAAAGTCGACAGGTCAACGCAAAAACTTGTTCATATGATGTTTTGCTCTTTCTGACTGACCGTTCATCTGCGGGCTATGATCAAAACAAAAGCTAACTGAGGCGAGACGAATCAGGTACATGAAGGCTTGGGAAACAGCTGCACAGTTGGAAAACTGGAAATGCATGCCCAAGCATTCGCAGTGACCATTATGCGCTATGATCGCCAACTTTTATTCATCACCCGCCAGGTGCAGATTCCGTAGATCCAGTCTAGTGAAGGGTGGACAATTTTGAGTTTTTCACCCGGGCGCCGATTGGCGTTTGGGATGGGAGAATAAAGCAGTGTTGTAGTGGGTTGACTGAGCACTCATTCATGGGTGGGTCAGATGAGTGGTGAGATCGAGGAGAGGTAATGCCCGCAAGGAGTTGGATCTCGCTGCGCGTTGTCCGTGAGGAGACTGGGTGCTTTACTGTCATTTACTGAAGGCGATACCCAAATCGTGGTGTTCGTGTGGGAGCTGGCTGAGGTTGATGGTTTCATTCTTCTCCACGGTTTTACCAGACGTCAACTGAAGTTGCAGGCCGGTGGGTCAGCAACTCAGCAGCGAAGCGGATGACCAAGCGAAGTGAGGATAATAGGTGAAGAGGCAGGAGTAACCCAAGATCAGAGGGTGTTGAGTGAGTCGAATGGGAGGAATATGATGGAGTCGTGGAGATCTGTGATGCTCATGTGCAAAGTTTGTATGCGCGCCCTGACCAGCCCATACCCACAGGGGGGTCTGGCAATTGCCGTGATGCTAAAGGGGTGAGACAGCGGCTTCTGAGAGACCACAAGCTGCACACGTAGGGTCCACAAAAACAAGTCGCTGCTTTGTTGGAATTCACCAGAGCTGACCAGGAATATTCGTCACATTATACCATTCGACGAGGGCAAAACAGGAAGCGGGTTCGATATACGTGGAAGGCTTTCTTCTGTCATGCTGCTGTGACTGGTTAGACAGGACGCAAAAGAGCGATAAATAACTAACTGGATGCACAATTGGCTTCACGATAGAGGAATGATTTTTTTCGGACTACAGAGCACAGACGAGTGATATGCCTCAGGTATTCCTGCTGGATTTATTGTTTTCTGTCTTCCAAATCAACATACGGGAAGATAATTTACATGCCAACGACCGACAATTTGCAGTTGTTACCAGTGTAGGTGGTATGTGGGACTCCGAATAGAGTTATCAAGAATCACAGTGGGACTTTGATCGGCTGAGTAAGTGGAGCGAGGTGGGCGAAAAGGGGCTTATTTCGGATCAGTCCGATCTGCTGCATTTGGGAAAGTCGATCAAGCTGGAATATCCACTATAAACGGTTTGTTTTTTTTTCTCAGCGAACATTAGAAAGGACTGTATTGTTCTGAATATAGTGCAGCAGTGATTTATTAACTTGTTTCTAGGGGACAAGGAATTCCAAGATGAGAGAAGTTGGACAACAAGGACGATATTCTTTGTAGATGAGAGCCATCATATGAAGGTGTCTGAGACCGCGAGGAGAATCACAAGGGTGAATGCACTCAGTCTTTTTCCCGTAGATTTGTGTACTGTTCTATAAAAATGGCAATAACATCAGTCAGAAGCAGAAGAGGTTCTTGCTTTGAAATGCTTAGGAAAATTATATAACGAACGCCAGTAATTCGATCGAGCTATGATGGGCCTCCTGCTTGCCATGGACAAAACGTACTGATTTCATGCTATATAACACCATCAATGCATTGGATCACGACGTACGAAAAGGCCAATTAGACATTGTTCCTGTCTGTCGGCTTTAAACCCAGTAGTCACTTTTGCAATTGGAACAGAAAACAAATGGTGCAAGGATATTTCAGCAGAACTACGCGGTTGAGTTGCTGAGCCTGTCAGATTCGTATCCTCCTCTACTCGATGGTCAGTGATGTAAGTGTTCAACAGCACCTGCAACTCTAGGCATAAACCGCCTCCCTTAGCGAGACAACGTAAGCATAAACAGTCATTCTGGACTTGTTGGATGCTTTGCCCATTTAACGTCGTATCGATGATTTCAGTCCATGTTTCAGGATCGTTCAGTCGCAGTAATTATGTGCAGGGCTGTTAGCTCGTTCTGGCAACCCTTCAAAATCACAGTGAACTCACAAAGCGAATGCGACTACCCGATCGACTGCAATGTGGAGTCAAAGGGTTGCCAGGAAAAGGCGTCAAACTGAAAGAAAGATCTGTTTCTCCATCGTCGAATCGCGCGTTTTTATACGTTTATCGGTTTTATAGGGACATGTGACTGTACCTGTTTGTATTTGTGCATATTCAATGCTGTGAGAAAGTGGTTTCAGATTCTGTCAGTACCTCCAGTTGAACTCAGTCTTTATGTATGTTTCACCCGAGCTGTCAGTCTATGGTTTTGTTTTGCCATCTGTTCCTGTCCCGCTCCTGCTCTACTCCGGCCCCTGCATTACTGAATGTTCCACCGCTCATCTGTTTTTCATTATTACCTGTATTGCTGCCACCTGTGTCTCATTGTGCTCCAACTATCATCTGGCTCTCTGCTTATTGTTCAGTGTATTTCAGTACTACATTTTCACCTGTTGTCATATTATGGCAGTGAATATTCTTAAGCTTATCAACGTTCGTAGTTGTACACTCTCTTTCTGAATATCGACTCTGCCTGTACCCCGAATCCGGTCTATGGATTCCTCTGGATATTTTGATCTCTGCCTGAACTTCGAAGCCGACTTCCTTTGCACCTCGTGATTTTTTACTTAATTAATATTGCTGAATGCTCAGTACAGGGTCTGTGATCCTTGCTCCAGAGCCCTTACTGTACCATCTGGCCAGCAGACCCCCATCGTCTGAGAGCTGCCCCGCAGCAACAGGGACTGATGCTGGGGGGGCACCAGAACCAGCTGGACTCCATGCTCAGGGCAGCGTAGTCGTCTTCTGCCAATATCGCCGATCTGGTGGCCCAGATTCTGTCACTGCAGCTGTCCCAGACAACCCATCAACATTCTGCGACTACATCTTCAGCTCCGCCCTCCGGATTCTCGACACTCATCCCGTCCAAGCGCCCCGTCTGCTTCCTCCAGAGAAGTACTCAGGTGCGCCTGGCACCACCTACTCTTGTCTTTCCCAGTGCATCCTCATTTTTGAATTGCAGCGACATTTCCGATTGACCAAGCAAAGCAAGTCGACGTCATTACTCGTCTGTCCAGTCGGGCGAAGAATGGAGAACAGCCGCCTCGAAGGCCGGCTCCCCTTTTTGCATTAGTTTTCAGTTAATTTCAGATGAGCGGTATTGTCCGGGCGCTGAAGCAGCGATCCAGTCGCAGACCTGGTACTGTACACACAGTGATTAAATTCAGTAACAAATCCCGAGGTGCAAACAAAATCGGCGTTAAAGAGTCAGGCAGATATCAAAACATTGGGAGAAGTGGAAAAACCAGAATCGGGAAACAAACAGAGTCGAAATTCAGACGGACAGAGTAGAGATACGAATGCTGGAAATGCTCAGGAAAATTCACTGGCATCGTCTGACAATAACCAGGTGGAAAAAATAAAAACAGGATTGCAATACAGTGAGCAATAAACAGAGAGGAAGATGATAGGTGGAGCACAATGAGACGCAGGTGGCAGCAATATAGGAAATAATGAGAAGCAAATCAGAGACAGAATACGCGGTAATTTAGGGGCCGCAGTAGAGCAGGAGCGGGAGCAGGAGCCCAATGGCAATTCAAAACCGCAGACTGACAGCCAGGGGAAACACACAATGAGACAGCGATCAACTGGAGGCACTGACAAATTCTCGTTTTGAGTAAAACATTCAATAGCACGGAGGGACTTCCTCCAGAACTCGCAGAAAGTTAACATCAGTAATGTTGAAAAATTGTCGCCACCTTCGCTATCACAATATTTATGTGACCAGATCAGAAAAGCGATGACTATCGAAAATGAATTACGCAGGAACAAGGGTCATTAACAGCAGATAAGAATCATAAGGATTGGTACGGAAGATGAGTCAAAAGTACAATTCTAAAAGTGAAATTAAAAACAACAGTATTAATGCGGCACTATTTTGTCACCGGACATCCTTACAATATATAACGGATCCATCTGGAAAACGGCGGAATGACCTGTTCATTACGTCACTCTGAGTCATGAGGAAGCACCGTTCGCTCTCGATGGATGATCATTCCATGGGTGTAATTTCCGTTCCGTAATTTGAATCAGCTAGTTTCTTGTTACAGCCGCTCAAACCACGGATGAAAGCACCAGCCGCTCTGGCGAAGAAAATTGTCTCTAGCTTGTTACGTGGCTGCAATTGGAAGACAGACTATAAACATTTACAGCACGTTGCAGGGCCCACGATGTTGTGCCGACCATATAATCTGTTCTGTAGTCTGCCTAGAATTTCCCTAGCGCATAGTCCTCTTTTTCGTAAGCTTCAGCTACCTATCTGAAGGGCTCTTCAACTCTCCATTGTATCCGCTTTCACAGCGTCTGGCTATCCACACGATCAATCCCCCTCATCATCTCACACATGCCGATCAGGTCACTTCTCATCGTCCATCTCTCCAGGGATAAAAGGAAAAATAACTCGAACGGATTCTCATAATGTACGCACTCCAATCCAGGCAACATCCTTTTACATTTCCTCTGCACTCTCTCTACAGTATCCACATCCTTACTGCAGTGAGGTAACCGGAACTGAACCTGGCATTCCAAGAGGGGTCTGACCAAGCTGTTATATAGTTGTATCTGTTTGTATTACCTCCTCTGTGAATACCTGGGAAAATTTTATAATTTTAATTTAAAATTATAAAACAGAATTTTATTGGTACATTTTGTTCGTTTGAGTCAATATTTGGATATAGATGTGGAATTAACTCACGGCCCTTATACTCCATTCATTGTCTATAAATGACAACATGCCATGCGACATCGTAACAACATTATTAATTTACGCTGCAAGTTTGACTGTCCTATCGCCACTGACAGGAGGATATGGCCAGTGACCAGAGGGTATTTCAAATTCTCCAAACCGTGAAGAGCCTTGCCATCTATACTATATCCTACCTTCAAATTGGCCCCACTAGAATGCAGTGGTTCACCTATCTGGTTCAAGTCCATCTGCCGCTTTTGAGGCCGGTTCTGCATCCTATCGATGCTCCGTTAAATACTCCTGCAACACACAACACTACCCACAATACCACAACCTTTGTGTGATTTGTAAACGTACTAAGCTACCGTTCCAAGTCTTTATCCGGGTCATTAAAAAAAAACACATAACAGAGGGGTCCGAGATCAGATCCCTGCAGAACACCGCTGTTCACAGATATCAATGCAAAATTCGAGCAATCTCCAACCACCCTTTGCTGTCCAATTCTGTATCTACAATGCAAGTTCTCTTTGGATCCAATGCCACCTTACCTTCTAAAGTAGCCTTGCATGGGGAACATTATAAAATGCCAAAAGTGAGCGGCGTCTTTTTCAGGATAGCTTTTGCACATGGATTTCAAATCCTTCTCAGTTTTATCTTTTTTTTTTTTTTATCAGCATTCCCCTGGACTCCAATAGATTCTATTTTCCACTGTATTCATTTTGATGTGGAAGTAATCAACGCCAATAATAATGAACGAAAACCGCTGTCTAACCCCATCAGTACTGTACACTGACCCCTTACCAGTCTCATTTTGAAGTCATATCCTCCTTGAACCTTGGCCCATAACTGCCTTTGACATCTGATGGAATAAAGCGGTCTCGACCGAGGCTCCCACCTACTATGAATAATGAATAAATCACAAGTAATTTGTCTTCAAACAGAAATAACTATTTCACTGGGCTGCAAATAACCCATAGTAATTCTGAAAAGACACGGATTTCTGCGCTGACTGCTGAGTCGTCTGAACTTGATATTATACTTGAACATTGTTTTTCCTTTCTGAACCTACAAGAGGAGAGACTGTACTTGATTTGGCATTGGTAAATGAACCTGGTCAGATGTCACGTCGTTTCGTGGGGCAGCATTTTACACATAGTGATCACAGTTCTATCTCCTTTACCATAGCATTGGAGAGAGATAGAATCGGACAAGTTAGGGAAACGTTTAATTGGAGTAAGGGGAAATATGAAACTATCAGGCAGGAACTTGGAAGCATAAACTGAAAACAAATGTTCTGAGGAAAAGATGCGGAAGGAATGTGGCCAATGTTCAGGGGATATTTCAGTGGGGTTCTGCGTAGGTACGTTCCACTGAGACATGGAAAGATTTGTAGGGTACAGTAACCGTTGCGAACAAAAGCTGTTGTAAATCTAGTCAGGAAGAGGAGATGTGCTTACACGTGTTTCAAAAACTAGATAATGATAGAAATGTAGAAGATTATAAGGCTAGCAAGAGGGAGCTTAAGAATGAAATTAGGAGAGCCAGAAGGGGCCATGCAAAGGCCTTGCGGACAGGATTAAGGATAACCGCAAAGCATTCTATAAGTATGTGAACAGCAAGAGGATAGGACGTAAGAGATGAGGACCATTCA
The DNA here is from genome assembly GCF_030144855.1 of Hypanus sabinus. Lineage (NCBI taxonomy): Eukaryota > Metazoa > Chordata > Chondrichthyes > Myliobatiformes > Dasyatidae > Hypanus > Hypanus sabinus. Next base: position 10,817 of record NW_026779686.1, read on the forward strand.
AGTGTGAGAGTGGAAAAGTGTGTATGGAACCGGAGGAGATAGCAAAGATACTTAATGAATACTTTGCTTTAGTATTCACTATGGAAAAGGGTCTTGCCGATTGTAGGTATGACATGCAACAGACTGAAAAGCTTGAGTTTGTAGATATTAAGGAAGCGGAAGTGCTGGATCTTTTGGAAAACATCAAGTTGGATAAGTCACCGGGGCAGGACAGGATGTACCCAAGACTACTGTGGGAATCAATCGAGGACATTGTTGAGCTTCTGGCGATAACCTTTGCATCATCAATGGTGACGGGAGAGGTTCCGGAGGATTCTAGGGTTGCGGATGTTCTTCCCTTATTCAAGAAAGGTAGTTGGGATAACCCAGGAAATTATGGATCAGCGAGTCTTACTTCATTGGTTGGTAACTTGATTGAGAAGATCCTGAGTGGCAGGATTTATGAACATTTGGAGAGGCATATTATTATGAAGAATAGCTAGCATGACTTTGACAAAGGCCGGTCATGCCTTACGAGCCTGATTGAATTTTTGGAGGATTTGATTAAACACATTGTTGAAGATAGAGCTGTAGATGTAGTGTATATGGATTTTAGCAAAGTAAGGAGGCATGGGATCCTGGGGAACATTACATTGGGGATTCAGAATTGACTTGCCCACAGAAGGCAAAGTGTGGTTGTAGACGGGTCATATTCTGCATGGAGATTTTGTGACCAGTGGTGTGCCTCAGTGATCTGTTCTGGGACGCCATCTCTTCGAGATGGGGAGGTGCAGGGATTGGTTAGAAAAATTTGCTGATGACGCAAAGATAGGGGATAGGGTAACAGCTTGCCATCTGGGCTGAAAAGTGGCAGACGACGTTTCACCCAGATAAGTGTTAGGTTGTTCTGTTTGTAGGGGTCAGATAGGCAGAATATGGCATTAATGGTAAGACTCTTGGCATTGGGGAGGATTGAAGGATCTTGGGAGTCCGAGTCCATTGGACAATCAAAGCTGCTACGCAGGTTGACTCTGTAGTTAAGAAGGCACATTGTACATTCGACTTAATCGATCGTGGGATTGACTTTAGGAGCTGAGAGGTAATGTTGCAGCTGTATAGGACCCTGTTCAGACCCACTTGGAGTAGTGCCCTCTATTCTGATGACCTCACTGCAGGAAGGACGTGGAAACAATAGACAGAGTGCAGAGATTTACAAGGATGCTGCATGAACTGGGCCTTCTTTCCTTGGAGCGACGGAAGATGACAGGTGATCCGATAGAGGTGCACAAGATAATGAGAGGCATTGATATTGTGGTTAGTCGGAGCTTTTTTTCCCAGGGCTGAAATTGCGAGCAGGAGAGGGCATAGTTTTAATGTAGGTATGCAGGAGGTGTGAGAGGTATTTTTTTAAGCAGAGAGTGGTGAGTGCGTCGAATGGGCTGCTGGTGGCGGTGTTGGAGGCGGGAGCGATAGGGTATTTTAAGAGACTCCTAGATGGGTATATGAAGCTTAGAATAATTGAGGGGTATTGGTAAAGCCAAAGTAGTACTAATTTGGGGACATGTTCGGCACAGATGTGTGAGCCGAAGGCCTGTATTGCGCTGTAGGTTTGCTATATTCCTATATCTCTACCCTCAATCGCAGAGATTGGTGCCGACAGCCCAGCGCATATGCGGAAGTAAACCTTCCTGTCTGCAGGACATGGACAGCAGCAGGTGCGGAAAAAAAAACTGTCCAGAATATTAACAGGGACTCCAGCCACGCCAGCCATAAACTGTTTCAGTTGATTCTGTCTGGCAAGCAATGCTGCAGCATGAGGGCCAGGACGAACGGTTTCCGTGAAAGCCGCTTTAACCAGGCCATCAGATTTATCAACTCATATTGCTGTTATTGCATATCTGACTGCGCATTGTAAGTGATTGTACGTACATGTACACAAGACAATTCATTATACAATCTTCATGTTAGAGCAATATCTTACCACCTGCATGATAAATAACAGCGGACCTGGCACGAATCCCTGCAGCAGACCCGTCACAGTCAAAGAATTAACAATCTGACCTCTTACGCTAACCACTGTTCATTCTATGTTGTTTTAGTTTGATGGGTCTGAATGAAAATTGGAATACAATATGCGATTTTCACCAGAGGGAACATAAAAAAATGTGGTGGTTCATCTGTGTTTCATGGGGACGTGATCGGCACCATGGATTTTTAGCACACAATTTCAGTGCGAATATAATGTATTGCATTATATTGTGTTTAATTGAATTTTCTTGGCATATAATAGACCAGCCTGGGAACATGCCGATAGATCACATATTTTTATTTCTACTTTTGTTCAAACCAAATATGGTTGGAGAATTATGACAGCTCTGGCTAATGCCTTTAAAGTTAAATAGACTGCAGTACCGGTCACGGTAATGGAGTACATTGGTCAAGTCATTCACGAGTAAATGTTCTCTGCTTTATACCGAACGGCTGATATCCCATTTCAGTAGTTGAAAACAGGTGCCTTGGAAATTATATTGGTAACGTTCATATTTTCTTTTGCTGTAAAGTTAATATCGTGTAACACCCCTTGCGGTGACGAATTTATGACACGGTTTCGGAGTGAGAAAAATATAAACAATATCAGTGTTCTGTAGCTGGTTGTCCCTACTGTGACTGATTTCATAACCACACTAATTGCAACAGAGGAGTTACTGTGAATTGCATATAACTCTGCAAATCCGATCACCGGTCCATATGAGCCGATAGGATTTTCTGCACAGCTGAAAGCTGCTTCTGAATATGGGATATCCAGCGATTTACTACATCGCGAGCGTTTTCTATCCTACAATTGTGGCGATTGGTGTCCCTGGTAAGATACTGGAACTGGTCACCATGTGTAGTGTCCCGCCGTCTTCCTTTTGTCCCGCTGCACTGTTCGGACTTCTACTCAGCACAAACACTGCCCTCAGTTTCAGTTACCATACTTTTCTGATATAATTTTTTTTTTCTGTTTTGTCAAATACCTTGTTGCCGATATTGCCAGTTTCCGAGTTTGATCCCGCTCGGCTCTCTGAAACGATAGGGGTCGCTATTCCAAATTGGCAGCTTTTTCTAATGACCGTCCAGTCGAATGTCGACACCCAGGTCAGTTCTTCCATAATCAGTAAATTATAACTTATGCTTTAAAACTCATTAATTTCACTACAAATATTTCTTCAGTTTTTTCTACTCCAATAATTGAAATGGCGTTGTTTATGGAGTGATCGACGGTTCAGCGGTAGGGACATCGTGGAAATCAGATGCCTCCCTTGAAACTGTCGGTAGGTCGCCAACTCACTGCCGCTCCACTCCTTTACTGTCACCCAGCCGGAGTGCACCGACAAAGCCGGCACACATTGGATTTGTGTTGTTCACTTTAAAAAACCTATATTGCCACGGTAACTATAACCACCTTTGCTATTCCGTCAGTGCAGTATCGTTCCCGCAGCATAACTCCATAACACTGGAAGAATGGTGGGCATTTAGACAGTGGCAACAAATGATAATTCTGTGTTGTATTTTTCCTGCAAATTTCTTATAGTTAATTTAACGGCGATTGTGATTCTATCTCGGGGTAAGTGCGGACTGTCCAAATGCATCACCCGTTACCTGGTTGGAATGGCAACAGCGGATCTGATGGCGGTTTTAGTTTTCGCTTTAGTGGATCAGAGCAACAATATCTACATTTATTCCAGATCCCTGCTCATCACTCCTGTATGCGCTCTGACACTTGTATTTAGGGTTGTAACGAGGGACTGTTCTGTTTGGTTTACGGTCAGTTTTACCTTCGATCGTTTCATCGCAATATGTTGTCGGAAGCTGCGGGAACGATACTGCACTGAGAGAACAGCAGCTGTGGTTATGGTAACGGTGGTTATCGTGAGCTGCGGGAGATGTACCCCGTTTTACTTCGCCGTTGAACCTTACGTCATCATTGATAACATGCCGTGGCGTTGCTCCCTCACACATGAATACGCTACTTCACCCGTGTGGAGAGGATACGAATTAATGGATAGCATTTTAACACCGTTGCTACCAATCGGCTTAATTCTAGTGTTCAATGGGTTAACAGAAAGACATATCATTGCGGCAATTAGAGTCCGCAGAGGGCTTCGGAAGAGCAGCGATAAACAGAAAGATACCGAGGTGGAAAACCGTAGAAAATCGATGATTTTGTTGTTTGCAATTTCAGCTAATTTCATATTATTTTGGATACCCTATTTAGCTCATTCCCTGAAATGGCAACTGGAAAACTACTTGTATCAGGACAGATATTTGAGTTCCCCGGTATATATACTACAACAACTTGGGTTCATGTTGCAAATTCTAAGTATGTGCACCAATACTTGTATCTATACACTGACACAGAGGAAATTCAGAAAAGAGCTGAAGAATGGAATGACGTATGTGTTTACATTAAATGGACATTTGTGTAGATAACGTCCACGTCCAACTGAAATTCAGCGAAGATTTCTAATAAAACAGTTTTAAAAATGGGTAGGGCATGAATTGAATCAATTATTTGCCAGGCCATTCCGAAATTGCAAAATCACAGAAGGTTATATACCTCATGGAGTTAAGCCAGGGAACTGGGCAAATGCTCAATGGCTGGCGTGAATGCTACATTGGTTGAATGACTCCAAACTATCGCAGAGACTTGACAAACACAGGAATGGCTTCCGGACATACCCGTGTTCAGATATTTCTAAATTGTCAGAGTCGGGTAAAAGAGAGTAAAGTGTGTCTTATTGAAACACACGGAGAGTATGATAGTAACTCTGCTTTTGAAAGTGAAGAAACAGTAGAGAGATTGTCTATTGATAGACTGTGATTAGAGCTCAGAAGCAGAAAGTGAACAACCATTCGTTTGGGAGTATACTGTAGAGACTACACACCCTGAACTAGCTCCAAAACATAAACAAATGTACGGAGCCAGGGACGACGTGATTGGGAGATAGATTTGGGACAGATGACATATTAACACGGTTGTTGTCACAGACAACTTACGCTTCCCTAATATCATTGGCACTTCCTCAGGTTAGAAGGATCGGATATGACAGAATTTCCCAATAAGCGGACAGGGGGACTACAGAACATTCCATTCAGGATCTAGTACCAGAAAATGTCACAGTTCTCCTCGCGGATCAACTATTCCTCAACAGCCTGACCTTAGCCTTACACTGGGATACGATCTGACAGTAGGGAATATATTTAATTAGTGGTATTAGGTAGGCACTTGGAGCCGAATTTGGGAAATAGTGTGCTCCTTGAAATGCGCAACCAATGATGGTTAATGGAACAGTTGACTGGGGTCCAGTATAGACATGTCTCTTTGAGGCTTGGAACGGAAGGTAGTGCAACGTAACCTTGGTTGACAAAAGATATGGAACACCTCGTCAGGAAGAAGAAAGACAGATACTTCAGATTCAGTAAGAAAAGATCAGACCGGGCTATGGAATGTCACAATGTAGACACGAAACAAATTAAATTAACCTAGACGATATAAAATGATATAAAAGATATGAGAATGCCTTGGAGAGTTGCATTACGGTACAGGACGAAAAGGAGGGTGACGAAAGAGAAGGTAGGACAGATCAGAGATAAATGAGGAAGCATGTGTCTGGATTGCAAAGAGCCAGTTAAAGTGCTTAATGATACTTTGCTTCCGTATTCACCAGTGAGCGCCACCTTCATGAATGTGGATCCAGCATAAAAATGCCGATATACTGCGACATACCGACGTTAAGATTTATGCGTTGGAAACTTGTAAAACATTAAAATAAACCATTCTCCAGTGATAGAAGGTATTTACCACAGGTAATGAGAGAAAGCGGGCGAAGATATTACTGCGCTTTTGGGCATGATATTTGCGTCTTCACTAGCCACAACAATACTAACAGGGGATTGGAGGATGGCGAATGTTAATTCCTTGCTCAAGAAATGCAATATGGAATGTTCTGAGAATTGCAGGCAGTAAGTCTTCATTCAGTAGTGGGCAAGCTATTGGAGAGGATTAATAAAGAGGGAATTTATGAATATCTGGAGAAACATATTCTGGATGTGAACAGCCAGCATGGTTTTGCGGGAGCAGGTCGTTCCTTATCAGCCTGATTGAATTACTTGAAAAAGTGGAAAAAATATTACAGATGAGGACAGAACGGACAATACGGCGTGTATTAATTATGTAAGGTATTTGACCGCATTATTCTTGGTATGCACATTCAGAAAGTGAGAAGGAACGGAATCGAAAGAAACCTAGTTGCACACACTGAGAATTGGCGCATTAACAGAAGGCAGATTCAATAATACAAAAAGGGAAGACAGTAGCCAGTGATGCTCCGCAAGGAAGGTATACAGTTTAGTGCACCTTACAACTATTGCTCCACTCCGCAATTACAGTGTTCTGAAAGACCGACAGTAGTTTGACCATCTTGCAGCGCTTGAATATTTTATTGAATTGCTGCTGACGATGAATGCAAAATTCTGCATTTCAGAATGGAACTGTACGCTATGTAATCTGACCTCCAGTTTGCACATTACAGGGCTGATGCTACAATGATATCAAAACAAATATTTCCAGTCGAACCCCAACACCCAACATTTCAAAGTCTTCAGCAGCCTCTGTTTGTACTCCCTAAATCAACCGAGCTCCAAAAATGCGAATTCCGAATTTCGATTTCAAGTATACATGGAATTGTCCTTATGCCAAATTATCTTTCAACAGTGGGTCTGCTGTACCCGGAACAGACAAACTAATATTACAATCCCTTTAACCGTGATTCCACCTGGCCGATGTGGAATCCACGTCTCTCTCTGAAATCAATACAAAAGCAGACAAATAAAAGAATACATTCTAAATACTCAGGAAAAGCAAAACAAAAATAAGCACTTGCACATTTCTGTCGTCAAAACAGTTGCAGGTAATTGGCGTATGGAAAATAACCAGTTATTTGCCAGGGTGAAATTCTTTATCAAATATGCTAAAGAGCGGGTAAATGCGGGTGATAGTCACTCAGATACACTAACAGTTTGTGAACGAAACCCAGATTCTGAAATTCACATCAGATCCTGGAAATGCATTTCACTCAAGGAAACAGATATTTTGAGATAGTCATATCGTGTTGTGAAACAGGGGATTAATTAATATATTCACAAAACAAACCTAGCAAAAACTCGACTGCCTTCGGTTCATTCATGCACGAATTATCTCTCTTTATTCTTCAAGTGAACTGATAAATGTCCAGTCCTTCTACAGCATTTTACATTCTCAATGCAGTCACACTTCAAACTATCACAAGAAATGGCATAATTTTCAGTGTTGTACAGTTCATAAATAATCTATAATTAGAATCTTACAACATTTAAGAAATCTTTTCGCATCTAAAGCAAATGGACGCTGGAAGTTATGTATCGTACGCAGATTAATATTCAACCTATTTAAAAATAACGTCAGCGCGTCATCAAAACTCCAGCGGCGCCACGTTCTCTCACCTCCAATCTCCGATCAAGGATAGGATTCAGTGTAAATGAAAGTTTACTACCGCTGAATGAATAGATTTGAACACAGTACTGGGAACATTGCCCCAAGAAAATCCGATCCGCAACTATGGCCTTTATCGCCTCACTGATGGAGTGAACGTATATTCCTTTAGTGCGTTACCTCCCTTATAATCTCACACTTGCACTTTCTTATGCACAAGTTAAAACGTTTTGCTAAATCTTAAAGGCTCACTATGTGTAAGGACAGAGGTACGAAACAATGCCATTGACTGTCTCTATTCGTCGGTTCTGAGAGACACTAAAATTTGTCACCACATATATCTGACTACTAGCTCTAAATTGTCTCAATATAATGCTTATTCATTGTGGCCCGTGGAACACCATTCATCGATCTGACGAAAATGAATTTGGTTACATTTTGTTAGCATGTCGAGTGACATACTTTGTTCATAGCCTGTAATAACTTCAATTATTTAATTCTTCACTTGCTGCCTTTTTTTCTAGTATTTTCTGCAAAGTCGTGTGTTAAGAATGCAGTTCTGAGGCTTTAAAAGTCTGCTGTGTGCTATGACCTAATGATATGTTCCGACAGAGTCATATTCAAATCAATGTCCTTGCAACAACTGTACCTAGACCGTGTACTGCTGTCCGGTGAGCAGCGGTCAGTAACAGCTCAGTATGATCATCCACAGGCACTAATGTTCCAGATTCCTGAGCAATATCCTCGACGCTTAAACAAATGAAGTAGTACATGTTATATACTTATTTCCGTTTCCTGCCTCGTTTCCTTACTTTGCGATTTTTCTCTAGTCCCACATGGGACAACCGCCAGGAATAGTACAGACTTCTTCAACTTGTATGCTGGCAAGAGACATTTGGAAAAAGGCTGCCTATCAGCATCATAAGCGTACGGAGCTGCGTCACCATGTCTCTTCCTGTTTCGAAAACACACATTATTTCTCACTGAATGGGCAAGATTGCCCTGCAGCTTCTCATAGTGCTTTGGGCACTTCTTCTAAACTTTAGTGTCATGTTTCTTTTCTAATATTGATTTAGGAATTACAATCATAATGTGTTTAAATCAGTCCACATTTTTCCCAATCCTTCCACTTTGCTACAAGCTAAACTGATTCTAAACACTTTCTGTTTTTTATAACAAGCTTTCTAAAACTTATTGAAATGGATCATTATCCAGGCTCCTTGAATCCACTTGCATTGTAAATTGTTAGGCTTCTCCTTAAGGTGAATATTTGCTCTTCACTTAGGACCGATCCTCATGCGCCGCATAATTGCTTCTTCTAATCATTCTCGTTGTGCGTTGGACTGCTGCCCACTTTGACCTCAATCCTTAATTAAATATCCTTCTGCACTGACTTCTGTTAAATACCACACGTCATATCTTCCCGTAGGGATTCATCCACATCCGTGTCATTGTTTGTTTGTTAGTTTATTTGTTTGTCTGTTTGTTTATTTATTTATTTACATATTCATTTATCTATCTATCTATCTATATATCTATCTATCTATCTATCTATTTATTTATTTATTTATTTATTTTCATTCATGCCTCCATGACCAGCGTAGTCTACAGAATGACCTTATGCATTTCTCCATCAGAATATTTAAAAAAATGTGATGGTGGGATGTAATTATGGGTGGCATTAATTTCCGAAATACTGAGTCGGTGAACCCAGTGACTAATGGATTAGAAGAAAGCGAATTCCTTGGAACTTTAAATTATTGTTTTTTTTTGCCCCATTATGTTCATACAACAAGAGGGGAATCCTGTCTAGATTTGATATTCTGTAACAATCAGGGTAGTATTTTGAGTACATATGTTGTTCAGCCTTCAGGAACAAGTGACCATAACATTGTCAGTCTCAGTTTTTTTGTGATAATATATCAGTAAAGAACAAATCGAGTAAATCAATTTCGGGAATGTAATGTTCGTGAAGATGCAGCTAAGAATTTCGATGATGAACTGGAAGGAACTGTTTAACATTGGGTCACTTAAGCAGTAATAGGGCTGAAAGTAATCCACACAGTGCAGAGAAGGTTCATACCCAAGGTCAGGAGAAACAATAACAAAACAATAGACCAATCTTCAAAGCTCAAAGTAAAATTTATTGTCAGAGTACACATGTGACACTACACACCTAAGGTACGACCCTAAGGTAACGTAAGGTACGACCAGAGCCAGGCATGCACAGAATTTCAGGACTATTCTGATAGTGTTAGTATGTTGTCTTCTGGAGATTATCAGAGACAGTGTCAAAGAGTGACCAGATTAATTGAGGGACGGAGAGAGGGGCAAAGAGTGACAAGGGAAATAGTTGAGCGGAGAGTGGGCCAATGAGTGACCAGATTACAATAGTTGAGCGGAGAGTGAACCAAAGAGTGACCGGACTATAATAGAACAGTGAGTTGGACAAAGAGTGGCCAGATTCTGTAATCCGAATGAAGAATATAACATGCACTACTTCATTTGTACCTAAGCATCTGATAAATATTGATTTTGACATTGGGACATTACTGCCCGCGAATAATCAGACTGAGTTATTACAGACAACTGATCACCAGAGAGTAGAGTAATGTCCAAATATGGCAAAAGAAATTAAATTGATTGGACTGTGTTCCTGTGCGAAGATATCAGCACATAGCGGTTTTTTTAAAGACTGATAATTAAATTCGTAACGTTCAACTTTTCCGGAAATACAAGGATAGGGAACTAAGTGAATTAAAGAATCCGTTAAGTTACTTTTGAGTGTTAGCAGAGGATGCCGCTAGACGTGCTAACCTAATGCAGTCATACGAGCGGCAAGCATAAAAACAGAAGACCTTAAGAAATAGGAACAGGGGTAGGGCGTTACACCCATCGAGCCTGCTCCACCAGTTGATCAGTTCATGGCCAATCTGTCCATGGACTCATCTTCAACTAGCTGTCTTTTCCCCTTATCCCTTAATTCACCGATATTGCTAAACTCGATACGAACATGTCTTAAATATATTTCCTGAGGTAGCCTGATTTGTTCATTTAGGCAGCAAATTCTGCTGATTCACAACTCTCTGGGAAAACATTTCCTTCTTATCGCTGTCCAAAATGTACATTGTGTATCTTGAGGTTATGTCCCCTAGTTCTGTTTTCATCTACCAGTGGAGGCAACTTTCCTGCCTCTATCTTATCCATCCCTTTCGTAGCTTCATATGCTTCTATGCCGTGTAAACACAGGCCACGGCCTTCAAACGAGCTCAGAAAAGAAAGAAGAGATATTAAAGATAGAAATATAGCTGAATCAGGAGATGCCAGAAAAAGAGTCTCCGTTAGGCGGCATCATCTAAGCTCCTCCCTCCGATTATAGGGAAGGTAACACACTAAACGAATGCACCTTCACTCCATCACTAAGGCAGTGAAGACCATTCCTCCGGTAGGGGTGGGGGAGGGGTGTCGCGTGTGGCCAAGGTATCAGTACTGTGCACGAATCTGTTATTTTAACGGTGATGATAGGGATTATTAAACATAACATACAACAAATTGTTCATTTAGTCTTAAACTTATCTTTACTCCGTGATTGGAGGTGAGAAAACGTTTAAGTCGTTGGAGATTTGGTGACGTTGTTACGTCATATTTTAGATATGTTGCATAATAATTTGCGGACGATACATAACTTCCAGTGTTCTTTCGCTTTAGGCTGTAAAGGATTTCTCAAAATGTTGTATTATTCTAATTATAGACTATTTGTTAACTGTTCAACAGTTAAGGGTTCTGCCATAGTTTATCGTGGGAACGCACTGAGAATGCAAAATATTGCACAAGATCTCGATATTACTGAGTTCAGTTGAAAGAGAAACAGAATGGGTGTGTGAATGAACTGTAGTCAATCGTGTGATTGTTAATATTGTAGTGAAAAGATATTTGAATTAATCTTTTTATTAACAAGAGGATATCGCTGTCTGTAAAAGTCCACTTCATTGGTTGAAATAAATATGCAGGAACACTCTATCACGGACTGCTTCCTTTTATAAAATTACATAAAGTCTCTGTGTATGAGTCCGCAATCACCCACATCTGGTTTCCCTTTGTACTTTAGATTAATTGGTACGGATTATCGCGCTAGGGTTTTACTGTTTATTCTATATACGACATTTACCAGCGACAGTCTTGAAGGAAGAAACGCTGGAGCTTAGATTACTCTTTTGCCATACCTGTGCATTTCGAATGCGTTCTTGTGTTTGTTTACTGTGGTATTGAATTCAGAGGGAGACACGGATTCTGCACTGGCCATGGGAAATCAACGTTAAATAGATCGAGATGTGAGTGTATCTATTCCAGGTATGATAAAATTGACATAAAGTGAATTCTTGTTTACTTGAATTGGAAATTTGAAATTCGCTTTTTGGGAGTCTGGATCATTTGGAAAGCAACAAAGGATGCTGCTGAATATTTTGAAATACTGATCATGAGTTGCAGGGTTTCATTGGAAAAATAAAAAAAAATGGAATATCCGTACCATCTGCCTTTAATATGTAAACGTGATTTCAGTTTAGATAGCGCGCAGCTTCAGTCCTGTAATAAGCATACGCAATTTCAGTTTAGGTACCGTGTGGTTTCAGTCCGAATTTAGTAGCTTGCATTCAAATAAGCCCTAACACAGTGAATTATCAAGTCCTGCAGAAAGGTCAAACTAAAGCTTGTTACTCAGAACAGTATTAGAGCAGAGTCTATATAGTGTACTAATGTAGTGCAAAGTGTACTAATGGTTATACCTTCCTTGCAGACCATCACTAGCCATTGTCCTCCAGGCAGAATACAATCCATCCACTGCGTCATTGGCCTTCCTTGCTTAGCCAGTTCTCAATCTATGCGGTCAGGTTTCACTAGATTCCAGGCCAAATGATTTTTTGGAAGTGTGCACCATAGGGACCCCAGTCTAATAGTTCACACAATTATTATATCCCATATCGTTTCTTCTGCTATATCGGCCTGTTTTTAACTTTTTCATGCATTTTTTACTGGCTCATAAAGGACACAAAACCATTCTGACTATCACCAACTAGAATATATATCTCCGTAAATGTTGTCTCTACCAAGGCTCAATAATAACTTGCCCATTACTGACCGAAGACTCACTGGCCTGTAATTCTCAACACTCTGCCTATTACGATTCTTGAACAAAGAAATAACATTTGCCAGTCTCCAATTTTCCCGCACTACTTCTGCGGCCAGTGATGAAGCAAATGTCATGTCCAAACGCGCAGCAATATCTTCGCACGCTTTCGCTAATTACCTGGATTGCATACCTTCTCGCAGCGGCAAATTGTTTATATTCATGTATTCCCTCTTTCCAGCTCTTAATTCTGATCGTCTGCATGTCTGAGCACGCCTGCCTTTTTTCGCTGTATCCACATTTATCAAGATCTCACTCACTGCTGTATACCGAAGCAAAGAATCATGAAGGACTTTCACCGCCTCCTTGAACTCCAGAGCCATATTTCCTCTTTTATATCTTAACTCTCCCACTCGCTATGCCGTCATCATCCTGTTTTTCACCTACCTTAATGCGAGTCACACATACCTTCTCATGTTTCCTTTTAATTCTTCTCAGTCCATTTTTAAATACACTCCCCCCCCCCGGATCCAATGTGACTTTCCATAGCCTTGCCTGATCCTTTCACCCAAACCCTTGGGTATATTCTTTTTTCAACTTGAAGAGGTGTTAAATATCGCTTGTCAACCAGGGTTACTTTAAGAGTCATCCGATCCCCGCCTCAATGAAAGAAGCCAATGCTGAACCTCAGTCAAGGGCTCCATTAACAATCTCCATATTTCCCTTGTGCATTTGATGGAACAAATCTCTTCCCTTATTCGGCTCCCACGTGCCTATCGAATAGTATCAATAAATAGCATTGCACATTTTCGGCTGCTATCCCAGTGTAAGGTATGTCGAATAGCTGTGCTTTATCGTTCTGAAATGCTGGAACGCGGAGAGATCAGTTACCTGACCCATTTCACTCTCTAGTATTAGCACAGGATGAACTGTTCACTAGTCCGCCTTCGCGTTACTTCAGCCAGGTCTCCTTCCTGTACACAACTGAGTAATCCTGTCAAGTCTAAACTTTTTAAACAGAAGAATTGCCGATGAAGATCAGTGAACTTTAAGTTGCCTGTGACAACAGTCGTTTTAATAGTGCATAAGCACCTGCGCAAAATCGATCTCTCGATCTGTCACTCTCACTGTGTGTTGTTTTCGTTTTGTAATGCGTTTTCAGCACAGAATACTGTCACACGTGTGTTTGTTCCCTTCATAGTAGTGAGTTCTACTCACAGTCTATTGACATACAACCCCAGTACAGTGTCCCCCACTTTCCTCAGACGTGATACTATCACAATTTCCTTGCGTTTAAAAGTTTAAAAGTTTAAAAGACCAGGCAATATAACATAGAAAAACACTCCTGGTGGATGAAGCTCTCCTGGAGCCTGCTGATCATGGCTTATATGTTGCGATATCGTTCCCCACATTTTCGTCAAATCTCTGCAATAATTAGGAATTTATTTATTTCAGGATGCCCAGGCCCATGATTGCTTGAATTTATGACGTATTTGCCAAACCTACTGATTTTTAAAAAAGTTTTATTCTAAAACTCCACTGAATTACAATTGGAGTGCGAGTTATTTACACAGACGTCCATTTAACGTGAAAACATATTTCATTCCATTCTTCAGCTCTTCTCAGAATTTCCTCTGTGTCAGTGTACAGATACAAGTGTTGGTGCACATACTCAGAAATTGCAAAATTGCCGCAAATTGTTGTAGTATATATACCGGGGAGCTCAAATATCTGTCCTGGTATTAGTAATTTTCAGTTTGCCATTTCAGCGAATGAGCTATATCGGGTATCCAAAATAATATGAAATTAGCTGAAATTGCAAACAACAAAATCATCGATTTTCTGCGGTTTTCCACCTCGGTATCTCTCTGTTTATCGCTGCTCCTCCGAAGCCCTCTGCGGACTCTATTTGCCGCAATTATATGTCTCACTGCTAACCCATTGAACACTAGAATTAAGCCGATTGGTAGCAACGGTGTTAAAATGCTATCCAGTAGTTCGACTCCTTTCCTCACGGGTAAAGTAGCGTATTCATGTGTGTGGACGCAACGCCACGACACGTTGTCAATGATGACATAAGGTTCAAGAACAAAGTAAAACGGGATACTTCTCCCGCAACTCACTAAAAACACGGTCACCATAATCACAGTTGCAGTTCTCTCAGTACAGTATCTCTCCCCGAGCTTTCGACAACATATTGCGATGAAACGGTCGAAGGTAAAACAGATCGTACACCATACAGAACAGTCCCTCGTCACAATATGAAATACAAGTGTCAGAGCGCATACTGGAGTGATGAGCAGGTAACGGGAATAATTGTAAATACTGTTGGTCTGATCTAGTAAAGCGAAAACTATAACCGCCATCATATCCGCTGCTGCCATTCCAACCAGGTAACGGGTGATACTTTTGGAGAGTCCGCATTTTCCCCGAGATAGGATCACAATCGCCGTTAAATTAACTACAAGAAATTCAGAGACAGAAAAAAAACATCACCGAATTATCGTTAGATGAAAATGTCTGAATGAACACCATTTTTACATAGCAAATGCAGAATATGATTTTTTTTTTAATTTGGAATTCAAAAGCAGAAATACAATTTGTGCGGACTCTGCCCGTGCACTCCGGCTGGACAACAATGGACAGAATTAACAGTGGGTTGGCGACTTACCGACAGTTCAGAGCCGGGCATCTGATTTCCACTGCTCATCACCGGTGAAGTTCGATCTCTCCATAAACAACACCATTTCCATTATTTGAGATGAAATTGCTGATGGGAATATTTGTAGTGAAATCATGAAATTGCATGCATTTGTTATAATGTAGTGGTTTATGGATGAACAAACATGAGTATCGATATAAGACTGGCCGGTCAGTTGAAACTGCTTCTGATCTGGAAAAGCGTCCACTGTCGGTTTAGAAAGCCGAGCGTAGTTAAACTATGGAACAATGGCAATATCGGCACCAAAGTAATTGACAAAAAAAAGCCTCACGTAGAAACAGTAGGGAATATGAATAACAATTATATCAGATGCTTGAATCTTCAATTCTGCAAACACATCTCAGACAAAAGTAGCATCTGTGGTCAGTAAAAGTGCAAACAGTGCAGCGGAACAAAAGCAAGGTTAAGACGACAACGTACATATAGTGATCCTCTCCAGTACCGTACCGGGGATAGCGATCGCTACAATTGTAGGATAGAAAATTCCCGGGATGTAGAAAATCGCTGAATATCCCATATTCCGTCAGAGGCAACGTTCAGTTGTATGGAACATTCCAACTGCTCATATGGGCCGGTGATCGGTTTTACAGAGTTGCATGCAATCAGAGCAATTCCACTGAGGCAGTTAGTGTGATTATCACATCAGTCGCAAGAGGGACAATCAACAACACAAGTACTGATATTAAAGTTGGGTTTATTCTCACTCTGTCAGCGTGCCATGAATTCGGCTCCCCAAGGGATGTTACAAGTAATTACATTTTAAGCAAACGATAATATAAACGTTGTCAATGTGCTTTCCAAGACATCTGACGTCAGCTGCTGAAATTGGACATTTACTGGTCAGTTTTGTTTCGAACATAGACAATCATCCTGATCAAACAACATGAGCAATGAACATCAAACAAATTTATTTTGTCACATTCATCAGAGCATATTCGCTTCTGCCGTTGAGAGCCGGACCTTAAACATTAGCTCGGCAGGTGAAATGGGGCACAATTTATAGAAGAGGAAGTTGGGATCTGTTTTTCTGTCGCTTGCTCCATTCATTTTGAGTCATTTGATTGATGAAGGTCACAGTATCCCCTGATGACATGTATCACAATAAAACACGTTGTTTGTATGTTCTTCCGTGTATATCAACGCGATTTAGATGATTATCGCCGGGAACTTTGATAATAAAAGTTTACGCACCAGCACGAATTTAGCTGCGGCTTGGGGACGGTTTGATAAACGTTCTTATCTAGATTAACAGAGAGTGGATGGTTGATTCTGTGAATCTGACAAGTCTACTGCAGGGATTGCTCTTCAGCCCGTTGTTATTTATCATGAATGTTAATGATTTAGATGTCGATTTTGGAAAACTGAAACAGAAGAATTGCGGGCGTCTGCTGGGCTGGGGGCGTTGTTCCAGCCAGGAACTATATCCAAGCTAGTAGCTTGTTGTTGACCGGCGAGGAAGTGGGCTGAAAATGGCAGGTGACATTTAATATAGGCAACTGTGAGATGGTCAACGTTGCGAAGAAATATACAATAGCTTAAAACGCACATATTTTCTAGAATTTCGTGTGCAGTATTTAAAAAGCGACATGAGAATACTGACCGATATTTCCAGGAAAGCGGCATCACAGGCAGATCAGGTCGAATTGAGCTCTGATCATATTAGACTTCGCAGCTAGATCACGGAGAACAGGAGTTGGGACATTACGTTGAAGCTGAACAACACATTGGCGAGGCCGTAGATAGAACATCGTGAGCTACTCCGGTCACCTACCAACAATTTTGAAATGTCAATAAGCTTCAAAGTGTGCAAAGATAATTTCAAATGAAGAGTTCGGAGACTGATTACAGGAGAGACAGTTTAAATAGGTTAAATAATTTATTTATTCCTTTGAGAGCTCGAAAATGAATGGACATTTTTCAAAAGAATACAAAGTTTTGGGGGTTACAGACAAGGTGAATTTCCGGAGAATTTCCCCGTCCTCTGAGGGAATCTAGACGTAGACTGAAGTGTTTGTGATGAAAAGTAAAACATGAAAAAGGTGAAGCCTATGCACTCAGATGTCGATCGAGTGTACAAGGAAGATCACAGGGTGTTATCTGGATGTGAGTATTAGCCTATTTCTCTGTAGTAGTAATCTACGACTCCATGACTATCTCCGTCCCATTTCTCCATTCAGTGTCTTCTAATTTTCCGCAATGTCACCAATCTCTTTGGGCAGAATGGAAGGTGCGTTCAAGCTCACCTTTCAATCTAATTTCCTTGTTTTTGTTGTACAAACTGCTCTGTGCCTGCTGTGGAACTCGCACCGATGAGCGGCCCTCGGCTTATTTGAAAAGGAAGTCTCGCCACTCCACTTCCAGGGTGGAACTTGGATCAATCTGCAGCCTTCGGCTGCCTGGAGAAAGCCTCACACGTGTATCTGTCGTGGAGCTGATATCGATGTTCGGCCCACCGCCCATTGAAGGATGACTCACCTCTCCTGATCCATCTTGGATCTGATATCGATGTGTGGCTCTCGACTCCTTTGAGTGTATCTCAGCGTTGACAACACGTTTTCTCTTTTAACACTTTGAATATCATTTGTGAGGCAGACTGCGCCACTCTCACATTGGAATAAACTTTTGTTGTGAATTATATTTATCCCTAAATCGTAAACTTTGCCATTATTTGCGACAATAGTTCACTTCAATTCCTATGCCGCGATTTTATTGTAAGCACTGTCAGTAATCAAGCAATCGGGTTCATTAATCAATACATCAAAGCTCATACTGGTTTTGTTCATTTCAGCGATACTTGCGATCTTAACAAGGAATCATTTATTATTTGTCCTTGATTGCTCCGCCGATGGCAAGGATTATCTTCTCTTTTGCAGGATTGCAGTCTTTCAAGTTGCGAATGTGAAGACGTTGGGAAGAACAATGACGGACGGAGATACATTTCCCCGCAAAACCTGTGAACTCTGAGGTGGTGAGTTTCACTGCAACCGTGGTTGTCGTTCCGGACGCCGGATGTCCGGAGGAGCATCACACACGTTAACACACAGCAGAGTGAAATATGATGAAGCGGGTTTCCTTTTACTGAAGGCATCCAAACTGCTATTGACTTGCTGAAGATTTATTTTACCGTAGGTGTGATGTACTCCCTCATATTCTTGCTGCGTGGCATGTGTGGAAAGAAATGATATTTTTAAGGCTAATCTCAGAGCACATATGAATTTTGCCCTGTTTTTTTTTTCAAAGCTGTTTGAAAGTCAATATCTGGGGGATTCAGTGCCCTTCATTATTATAGACCGGCCACAGATCCATTTCCATAGGAATACTGGGAATTGTTTACATTTTCATTCACAAAAGGCATCAATTTTAGAAGGGGAATGAGAAACAATGGCACAGTATTCATCAAAGCGGTGACCGAATCACCATTGGGTCTCGCCAATGTCGGGGTTGCCACACTGAAAGAATCCGATATAACTGTCAGATCTGGAAAGACGGATTGTTGTGATCAGTTATTGGTGACGGTGGAGGTGTAGATGCAGGTAGGGTACTTGTAACGCTTGTAGGGATAAGTGCCAGGAAGGAAATCAGTAGTGGATATGGGAGTGAGGTTGACCTGCAGAAACAGCAGAAGGGGCTGTGGGCAGAGTAGGGTAAGTGCATCTTCGTAAGATTGCGTTGAAGACGGCGGAAGTTATGGAGGACGAGATTCCCATGGCCTGTTAGGTAACAAGATGAAGACCTGTCGTGGACAGAATAAACGTGCAACGTAGCGTCATGGACCTGATTTTACATGATATACAGTTCTCAGGACAGTGATTTACATTCAATGTACTAAGGAGTGACAGATACAGCAGTGAAAGGGATAGCAATAAACCTCATATTTGTTGTTATCTTCGTTCAGATGTTAAGGAGAAATATTCATTCATTTTTTTTATCATCACTACGGGCCATGTTTATATTTCGAGGCACCGGCACATTTTTATTTTGATATGTTTAAATTACATTCGGTGCTATTTATTTGTTTTACTCTCATTTAGCCACTCTACACGAAAATAAACCCAGATTTCTTCACTAGGTTCCTAGGTAAAGAACCTCAAAGACGCAAATATGTACAGCTGATGTTCAGTAGGTTCTAATAATGGAAACCACCGGGGCTCATAGCTGGTCGAGCTTTCGTCACTTACAGCTTTACACAACCGATACGTTTTTTTTCTCCCTGATGCCCCATACCAGGATTACCTACTGAATATATATTTTAAAATACTCTGTGTACATATACATGCATTTTAAGATACTAAATTATATGAATTGTTGCGAATCAATGTGCATGTTTTTGTTGCTTTAACCAAGCTGTGTAACTGTTGCACATCACTAATCAGAATAATTACAGTCAAGATGAGATGCACTTAACCCGTTATGGTGCGGCATGCGCCATTACAGTATACACTCAATTGTGTGATTATGTTAAAAAAAAGATTTAAAACATTTTGAAATAATTTGAAAATGTATTGATTGAATGAGACAAAATATGAAAAGGAACAGAATGAAGCTGGTCTCTTCAGACATGCGGTAATCTGAAAAACAGCCGAATGAATGTGGATAAACTATGTATCTACTCGGCGCATTCACGGTCATCTGTCTGAACTGCTGGAGACCCAATACCTGGATTTAGATTGGACGGCAGCAGACTCATTGACTGTAATGCTGAAACATCAGAACGATTAAAGACGTGGTTTATTTTTCATAGAGACACATCCGGTCTCTTAGCAGAATGGTCCGTGCCTTACTAACACCTCACTGACCACGCTGATGGTAGAACTGCATCTCTTGAAACAACACTGAGCTGAAATGATAATATCACTACTGGCCAGTCTGACAGTATCATTACTAACCCTAATGGCTGTCATTAAACCCTACTGATAATGTTGCTGCTTCTGTCGCACCAACTGATCAAATTGATGACTTCCCGGCATAACCTCGCCATTCACTGAAAGACATTCCTGATCCATATTTTGAAACTCTCATCTATGTGCAAAGTTCAGCTTGTGGATATTCAGACACGTTCCCCAGTCACGGATAATACATTCGGGGGAGGAAGGTACGGTTGGCAGCTATGATACCCTCCGTGCCCTCCTCCCACAGCAGGACACCAGGGCCTTGACCGGGGGGTCTTGCATCTTAGACACCTCCGCAGGGAAGGGAAGGGATTGGTAACCATGGCAATAGCAAAGGGCGATATACCCATTGCAGAGAAGCTGTGCAACGCAGAAACTTGTTCACGTGATGCTTTGCTCTTACTGACTGACCGTTCGTCTGCGTATTATGAACAAAACAAAAACTAACTGTGGCGAGGTGGATCAGGTACATGAAGGCTTGGAAACCAGCTGGACTGGTGGAAAGTTGGAAATGCATCACCAGACATTCGTAGTGACCAGTGCGCGTTATGATCGCCATCTGTTATTTATCACCTGACAGATGCAGATCCATTGC
The DNA here is from genome assembly GCF_030144855.1 of Hypanus sabinus. Taxonomy (NCBI): domain Eukaryota; kingdom Metazoa; phylum Chordata; class Chondrichthyes; order Myliobatiformes; family Dasyatidae; genus Hypanus; species Hypanus sabinus. The sequence goes on from NW_026779686.1 coordinate 31,640, forward strand.
CCGCAATCTGTAGATCCAGTCTAGTGAAGGGTGGACCATTTTGAGTGTTTAACTCGGGAGCCGACTGGGGTCTGGGAGCGGAGAATGAAGCTGTGCGCGTTGACTTAGCAGTCATTTATGGGTGTGTCTGATGAGGGGTGAGATCGAGGAGAGGTAATACCCGCAAGGAGGTGGATCGCGCTGCGCGTTGTCCGAGAGGAGACTGGGTGCTGGATTTTCATTTACTGAAGACGATAGCCAAGTCGTGGTGTTCATGTGGGAGCTGGCTGAGGTCCATGGTTTCATTCGTCTCCACGGGTTTCCCAGAAGTCAACTGAAGTTGCAGGCTGGTGGGTCAACAACTCAGCAGCGAAGCGGATGGACAGGCGAAGTGAGGATCGTAGGTGAAGAGGCAGGAGTAACCAAGATTAGTGACTCGACAGGGAGAAATAGAGAAATACGTTGGAGGTCTGCGATGCTCATGTGCAGAGGTAGTACGAGCGCCTTGACCAGCACATACACACGGGGGGGGGGGGGGGGGGGGCTGCCGCCGTGATATTGAAGCCGTGAGAGCGCGACCCGTTAGAGACCACAGGCTGCACACGTAGTGCCAAAGAAGCAAGTTGCTGCTGCGTTGGGATTCACCAGAGTTGACCAGGAATATTCGTCATACTATACCGTTCGACGAGGACAAAATAGTAAGCGTATTCGATATAGTGGAGGACTTTCTTCTCTCATGCTGCTCTGACTGGTTACATATGACGCAAAAAAGCGGTAAATACCTAACTGAATGCATAATTGGCCTCAAGATAGAGGATTGATTTTTTTTCGTACTACAGGGCCCAGACGAATGATAATTATTGTTTTTTTTTTTTGTTTTCTAGATCAACGTACGGGAAGACAATATACCTGCCGCGGATAGACAGTTTGCAGCTGTTACCAGTATGGGTGGTGTAGTGGGCTGTGAACAGAGTTATCAAGAATCACAGTGGGGAATTTTGATAGGCTGAGTTAGTGGACCGAGGTGTGTGAAATGAGGCTTAATTTGCATCAGCCCAATTGGCTTCATTTGTGAAAGTCGACCAAGATGGAATATCCACCATAAACAGTTTGACCCTGGATGGGGTCTGCTGTAGAACAGAAAGTGTGAAAGTCAACAGTAATCTACAAACGGTACTGCAATATCAGTTACTTGGACCAGCCTTTTCTGCTTCTCTCAGCGAGCTATAGAGGGGATTGTATTGTACTGAACTTAGTGCAGGAGTGATTTATCAACTTGTTACTAGGACACAAGGAACACCAAGGTGAGAGAAGTTAGACAGCAAGGACATTATTTTTGGAGATAAGGGCCATCATATGAAGTTGTCTAAGACTGCGAGGAGTATCGACAGGCTGAATGTACTCAATTTATTCCCGCTGATTTGGCATCTGTGGGCATCGGACAGCCAGGGAGAGTGCTCTAGTCAGTTACAATAACAACATTTAGAAACAGAAGAGATTCTTGCTTTGCAAAGCTTTGGAACATTATATGCCAAACGCTGGCAAATCGTTCAAGCTTTTATCGGCATTCTGGTTGGCAGGGGCAAAACGGTCTGATTTCATGCTATATATAACTCCATGAATGTACTTATCACGACTTAAGAAAAGGTTAATGGAACAATATTCGGACTGTCAGATTAAACCCAGAATCCCTTTCTGCTATTGGAAAAGAAACCAAATCTAGAAACGATGTTTTAGCAGGATTATGCGGTTGAGTTGCTGAGTGTTTCAGATTCGTATCGTCCTGTATTCGATGGTCAATGATGTAAGAGTTCAACAGCTCCTGCAACTTTCGGCATAACCCATCTCCTTTACTGAGGCACGGGAAGCATAAGCAGTAATTTTGCACCCGGCGGAGAGCTGCATGTCTGGCACATCGGAACTCATATCGATGATGTTCTGTCCATGTTATTCTTCGAGCAGTATCGTTTGCTCACAGCAACTATGTGCCGAGACATTAGGTCGTTCTAGCTGCGCTTCGAAATCACAGAGTACTGACAAAGCGGATGTGACAACCCTATCGACTGTAATGTGAAGTCAATGGGGTGTGAGGAAAAGGCGTCGAATTGAAAGAAATCTTCAGTTTCTCCATCGTCAGAGCGCATGTGTTTTTATATGTTTATCGGATCTATAGGCACATGTGACTGCAACTTTTTGTATTTGTGCGTATTCAGTGCAGAGAGATAGTGGTTAGAGATTGTGTCTGAACCTCCAGCTGAACTCTGTCTTTTTGCGTTTCCCCTTAGCTGTCAGTCTGTGTTTTGTATTGCCATGTGTCCCCGTCCCTGATCCTGCTGTACTCCGGCCCCTAAATTACTGAGTACTCCGTCTGTCATCTGTCTCTCATTGTTACCTGTATTGCTGCCAACTGTGTCTCATGGTTCTCCACCTATCATCTGCCTCTCTGTTTATTGATCAGTGCATTTCAGTCCTGTGTTTTCACCTGTTTGTTGCTAGATTGTGGCAGTGAATTTTCCTGAGCCTTTCTATCATTTGTATCTGTACTCCGTCCATCTGAATATCGAACTAGCCTGTTCCGGATTTTGGATTTCTCTGATTGCTTTGATCTTTGGCTGAATTTTGATTGCACCTACTGTGTGTGCGATTGGATACCTGCTTCAGTGTCCTGACAGTATAAGCTGACCACAATGGATCCGGCAGACACCGGTCGTCTGAGAGCTGCCCCGGAATAGCAGGCAGTGATGCTGGGGAGACATCAGAACCGGCTAGACACTGTATTCAGCGTAGTGGAGTCGCTTTCTGCCAATGCAGCCGACCTTGTGGCCCAGACTCAGTCACTCCAGCTGTCCCAGAGCCCCCAACAACATTCTGTGACCACATCTTCCGCCCTGCTCTCGGCTTTCTCGCTCACTCCTCCCATCCAAAAACCCCGTCTGTCCCCTCCAGATATGTACTCAGGTTAGCACGATATCTGCTGCTGTTTGCTTTCTCAGTGCACCCTCATTTTGAATTGCAACCAACGCCATTTCCGGCTGATGGAGTCAAGGTAGCCTTCGATAACACCAAACGTTCCGTCGAGCAGGAGAATGGCGAACAGCTGTCTGGGAGGCGGGCTCCCCTCTCTGCAGCAGTTTTCCGTTATTTTCTGAGGAGAGGTACTGACAGAGCGCTGGAGCAGGGATCCAACTGCATACACAGTACTGTGCATGTAGTGATATTAATAGAGTGACAAATCCCGCGGTGCAATCAAAGTCGGTCAGCGATCACTTGCATCATCAGTAACAGTGTGATTTTGCTGAGGGGATTTTTTATATAAAGCTGGAGATTTTCTTCTTTTATAGTCTTATATGTTCTTGGAGCTATGACCATCATGAGGCTAGAAAAACAATAACATTTCCAGTATACTGAGAGTTGGCTCTGAATAAACAGTGATTGTTCTCTGTGTGAAAGATCGTGAAACCGAATAAGCTGCGACAATAACTTGGCACTATTGAGGAAACTGGTCACACAGAGGCATTATCTATGTGACGGTGGCATGTCCAGTGTGTTTAGTGATGCGTCTGTAAGCCGGTACAAATTCCATTTATCGAAGTAATTGATGGTTTGGAAGTAGAGAAATGCCGTAATGTTCTCCGCACAGACCAGAAACTGAATCAAATTATCTCTTTCATAAATGTACTACTTTTCAATCTAAAAACAAACAAAAAACATCTATTTATCTACCCATCTCTCTATTTCTACATGCATATTGGTGAAGAACTGAAAATCTTCCGTTAGAAATAGTCTGTTGTCAATGTCTATTGAATATGCATGAGCAAAAATTGGAAAGCAAATGCTTATTTGCAATCGGGCAAGATGGAATTCCGGATTAATAACAAAGTTAGCATTGTATTATTTCCTACCTGTTTTAGTTCCCTGTTTTAATTCTATTTATTGCTATATATTTTTTGTTCTGTTGTTGTTGTTTGTCCGTCATTTGCAACGATGACGCAAACCTGTGCTGGAAGAATTTGCCATTCGGAGTACCGGTTGGGCACCATTCTTTCGTCTTCAAAATCTTGCAAAATGTTAGGAAAGATCGTCAAGATCGGACACTTCCACGGCTGCAGTTGAAGCCCATGGCCTATTCTATGCCTTGTTTAGACTTTCACTCTCAACAGTTGCAGCAGCAACTTCCTGGGCTTCGGATCTTGTAGTTCTTGTCAGCCGCCCAGTCCGGGAAATGGTTCGCATGCTGTGAAAGTCAAATCCCTATCTCAACGTGGTTGGATGTCCCCTCATATCATAACCTGCTTTAGCCTGCCTGTCGGAGCGGTATCCCAGGGTCTTGCCACTGTCCCATACAGACAGTTACTTGGAGCCAGAAGTGAGAGTTCGGTGACAGGTCGGTACCAAATTTGGACGAGCTGCACAACAAGCCCGTCCGCCGAGCAGCCAAACAAATTATTATTCAAAGCTTTGCTAAATAAACGCTCTGGGAGGTGTTATTTTGGCACGAAACGTGCTGCTTAATTTGAGATATTTTAATAATTAGTCACTTTCACACCATGAATAATCTGCCCCAAATAAGTATCACTTCTTATCTTTGGGAACGTACAATGATTCCCTATTTAAAGAGGGAAGGTTATTGGCAGGAAAAATGAAATAACAGTATATCTGCTCCTTAAGATGGAAGTCCAAAGTTTCCCTGGCCGTTGGTAATCCAGTGCTGATTGTAGTTGATGATACTGAGCATAATAAACGTTTATGATATTGCCCAGAACGAGATCAATATATTCTCGCCGGCAATGACAGTATTTGGATTCAACAGCGATGTACCAGCTGAGATTTTTGCAGAGTTGGCAGAACAACACATTCTGGTAACAACCTGGCCGGTCGGCCGAAGCCCGTGGATATCTCCCACTGAATGACGAGACAAATCATTCTCACACGCCTGAAGTTTGGCGCGGTTTCCGGGACTTTCATTTACATCAGATAGTAATCACCATTACTGTGCACGTTTCAGTGTTTGATTTTACACAAAGCCTCACTGACCTTCATTTGACTGAAGAACGTTATCACCTTTTAACAGGTGAGTATTTCAAGATATCTATTGATGCTTTTCTAGCGAATTTGCGATCATAACTTCCTGCAGCGTCTCAGGTAGGAAAAGCATCTTCAGCTGGTTACCTAGCACACACGAGCATCTCGTCGTCCGTAAATTCCTCCGTCTCTAAGGGGATCTTTCGAAGATGCATATCTTCTAACAATCCCCCAGCACCCTCGCCAGTTTCTGCAGGCATCACTTTCCACACCACTCCCATGTTTACTTTCCCTCCCTACTGAACTCCTTCCTGCCACTTACCCGTGCAAGTGTTAAAAGCGCTCTACCCACAACTGCAACTACTGCCTCACGAACCACAGTTCACGACAATCTGTCCTTCCAGATCCGATCGTCATTTCGAGTTCTTCCTCTGTGTCAGCCCCGCATTGATGAGACACAATGTAGATTCGGGTACAGTGTTGCGGAACACTATCTCTCCCATGCCATTTGCATTCCAAATGTATGTGTAAACAATTCCCAGCATTCCTATCCAAATGGAGTTCTGGCCGGCCGATAAGAATAAAGCACAGAGAATCCCAGGTAGAGTTTCAAAGTCAGTTTCAAACTGCCTTGAAACAAGGGGCAGAAATTCACGGTGGAAACTTGCTCTGTGTCTCGCCTCTTAAAATACCCTAACTCCTGTCCACACAGGGCACGAAACGGTAACTTAATAGAATATTCCACTTCAAAGTTGCAGTGCGGGTCAGAAGTCTGCTTTGTCGAGAAATTTATCTCCGTCCGCCACTATTCTCCTTCACTTCTTTCTATTCGCTACTTGAAAGGCTGAAATCGTACAGAAGAAAACTTAATTATTGTCAACGGAGGAGCAATTGCAGACAGATAATGCCCTGCTAACAACGCAAATATCGCAGAAATAACAGAACCAGTGCGAGCGTTGATGTACTAATCAACTAACCGGATGTATTGATCAACGGCGATGGTGAGAATGAAAATGATGGCGTAGCAATTGAAATGAACTGCTGCCGCAACGAAGGAAGTTACGGTTATGAATTAGGGATAGAAAAAAAAACAATTGACAGGAAAAAATCGTCAAATGGTGAGACGGTCGCAGTCAGCCTCACAAATGATATTCAAAGTGCTAGAAGCGTGCGCTCAATGCTGAGATATTGACAACAGCTCCAGAATGGATATAGAATGATCAGTTATCCTACAGTGAGCCGAGGGCCGGACGTCGATAATAGTTCAACGACGGATACAGACGTCAGACTTTCTCGAGACCACCGAGGCTGCACATCAGTACGAACTCCACAATAGGCATAGTGGATGCACTCCATGAGCAGAAGGGATTATGATTGAAATGTTATCATGAACTCATCCTCTGTTCTTCAAATACTTACTCTGTTCTGCACATAGTTAGATTGCTAACGAAGTGGAAAATGCGAAGACGCAAAATGGAGAAATTGATGCCATCCATTAGTCTCGCGAGTCCATGGATCAGCACCTGGAAAGTCCTGCTTCAGTGTGTCGAGCTGAGGCGGCTCTCGAATGCTCTCTGTACGGTGCAGGCCTGGGCAAGTTTGAATGGAAGACCGACAGTTGTCCATGCAGCAAGTCTCCCGTCTCCACGCCACTGATGTTGTCCAAGGGAAGGGCAAGGGCCGATACAGCTTGGCACCAGTGACGTCGCCGGAGTTGCCAGAGCGAGGTTGAGGCAACATTGGACTTCCTTAGGGACTCCAGCTCCGGAGTTATCCTCGAATCCCGAAGCCTTTCTCAAAGTGGGTATGGCTGCAAGGCAGTGGAGGTTTGAAATCAAGAGTTTTCTCTCAATTAGATGGACTTACTTTACCGGGCTGAGAATCTCCATCGACGCGACATGGAGTAGCAGGCCAGTGATGTTCAAGGAGTGATTGATTATTACTATAGAGAATAATGCCTTCTCCTCATCCAGATCATCCGCTGCGATCTTCTGTCTCGTCCTATTTATCTGCGCTCTCCGCCCGTTATACAATTTATGCTGACATTTCCTTCAAAACTCACACCCCCTCGAGTGAATACGCGTTACCACATACTCCTCTTGCATATTTCAGCTTTCACACCGAACCTATGAACTCTATTTGTAGATTCACACTGAGGATGGGGAAATTCTGCGAGTAGACACCCTGTTGGTAACACTCACATTTCTCTATATTTCTTTAAGATCTCCATTCAATTTCCTGCTCATTCCTGATCTATTCAACCTGTCCCTATAACGTTTGTCCTCAGTTCTTGAACTCTTCCTTTCAAATTGTCGCTGCACACTTTTAAGCATATTGACGTTTCAAAACTGTAGGTAGGGGGCCGGAACAGAACCTCGATATTCTATCAATAGCCTCACCAACGTATAGTACAGCTTCAACAAAACGTCCCAACTCCTGTTCTTAGTGGACTAATTGTGAAGGCCAATGCAATTAGAGCTCAATAAGAGCCGATCTGCCAGTGACGGCCTTTCCTGGAATTATCGATCTGTATCGCCCGGTCTCTTTTTAAATACTGCACATTAAATGCCACCTATTCAATATCTGCTTCTTAACCTGTTGTATTTTTTCTCACACATGCCTGTATTAAATTCCATCTGTTATTTTTGTGAATACCAAGCTACACGCTTGGAGAGAGTTCCTGCTGTACACTACGCTCGCAACCTGGAATTCGCCAGCTATGCTTCTGATTCACTTTTCTGAATCGACATCTAAGTCATTAACAGTCATAGTAAATAACAGCGGACCTAACAACAATCATGCAATACACTTGTCACAGTCAAAGAATCAACCACCCTCTCTCTGCTAATCCAGAAAAACACGTTCATCAATCCGTCTACAAACCGCACATAAAGTAATGTGGGCGCATAACTTTTTGTTATCAAAGGTCTGGCATATTACTCTTTTATATGCGTGGAAGAACATGCGTACAGCGGGTTTTATTGTATTACATGTCATCAGCTGTTACTGTGACTTTCATCATTCAAATGTCCCGAAATGACTGGACAAGTGAACACCTCAATGAAATGTACTCCATTTCACCTGCCGAGCTAATTTCCCGTCTCCAAAGTCACAAGCGGACGTGCTCGGCCGGATTTGATAAAATGTGTCTGTTTGAAGTTAATTGCCGATCTTGATTGTTCAAGATGGAAGCCTTTGTTAGAAACAACAATAATCAGAAAAGTTCCATTTCCGCAGCTAGAGCAAGGTGTCTTGGGAATAAAATTGGCAAGGTATATATTATATTTTGTTTGAACTTGAAACATCCCTTGAGGAAACAAGTTCAGAGAACAGTGACAGAGTGAGAAAAAAAAAAACTACTTAATGTTAGTGTCTGTGTGGCTGGTTGTCAAGAATGTGGCTGGCGTGATAATCAGACTAATTGTCCCAGTAGAATTCTTCTGAATTGCATATAACTCTGTAAAACAGATCACCAGTCCATTTGAGCAGGTGGAACGTTCTGTAGAACTGAACACTGCTTCTGACGTAATATGGGATATCCAGCGATTTACTACATCGTTAGAATTTTCTATCCAGCAATTGTAGCGATCGGTGTTCCTGGTAAGATACTGGGGCCGGCCGCTATCTGTACGGTGTCGTGATCTTTCTTTTGTTCCCCTGCAAAAAACGGACCTTCACCCAATACAAATTCCACCCGGGTCTGAAAATACTTTGTCCAGAAGTGAGGGTTCAAGCACCTGACAGCTTTGCTTTCATCTTCCTTATTTTTTTTTCCGATGTGATTATTTTTCTTATCAGTTACTTTGGTGCCGATATTGACATAATTTCAAAGTTTCACTTTGCTCGGGTTTCTGAAGCACTACTGCTCGATAGTTTTCTAGGTCTGACTCTTTTTCAGTACAGGTACTTCGACTTTACAAAAACAACCTGACAGCTTTTGCTAATGACTGGCCAGTCTACTTTCGACATTCAGGTCTGTTATCCCATATGTGAGGTAAAGAGAATTTCTGCTGTATATCGCTTTGTTCCCACTACATATAATCCCTTCAGAAGTTTTAACTCTTGTAATGGGAAGGCTATTGTTTCTGGAGAGATCAACCGTTCTCTTGAGCTGTGTGAATCAGACGCCTCTCTTTAAAATGTCAGAAGACCGTCAACCCACTGCCCGTCCAGTCCAATATAGTGAACTAACTGAGTGCAGCGACAGAGCCTGCACAGACTGGATTTCTGCTGTCCACTTCCAAAAAAAAAAAATTGACAAATATATATATATATACACACACCCTGAGTCGCATCGGAAGAATGGTGAATGGTGTGATTTCAGACGTCTGCAGCTAACAATATTTCTGTTCTTTCACCCCATCCCCAAATTGTTCGTAGTTAATTTAGCGGTGATTGTGATACTTTCTCGGGGAAATTGCGGACTCGCTAAATGCATCACCCGTTACCTGGTTGGAATGGCAACAGCGGATCTGATGGTGGTTATCTTTGTGGGTTTAGTGGAAACGACCAACAATATCTACATTTATTCAAGATCACTGCTCATCACTCCTGTTTGTGCTCTGACATTTATATTTGTTGTTGCAACAATAGACTGCTCTGTTTGGCTTACGGTCAGTTTTACCTTCGATCGTTTCATCGCAATATGCTGTCGGAAACTACGGGAACGATACTGCACTGAGAGAACAGCAACGGTGGTGATCATGACCGTGGTTATAGTGATCTGCGGGAAATGTGTCCCGTTGTTCTTTGCCGTTGAACCGTACATGATTATTGACAACATACCGTGGCGTTGCGCCTTCACACATGAATACGCTACTTCACACGTGTGGAGAGGATATGAAACACTGGATAGCATTTTCACACCGTTGGTACCGATCGGTTTGATTATAGTGTTCAATGGGTTAACAGTAAAACATATTATTGCAGCAAATAGAGTTCGCAGAGGGCTTCGGAACAGCAGTGATAATCAGAACGATCCCGAGGTGGAAAAGCGCAGAAAATCGTTGATACTGTTGTTTGCTATATCAGCTAATTTCATAATATTGTGGATACCTTTTATAGTTCGTTCGCTGAAATGGCAACCTCAAAACTACTTTTATCAGGACAAATATTTGAGTTCCCCTGTATATTTACTGCAAGAATTTGGGTATATGTTGCAAATGCTCAGTGTGTGCACCAATACATGTATCTATACTCTGACACAGAGAAAATTCAGAACAGAGCTGAAGAACGGAATGAAGTATGTGTTTACATTAAATGGCCATCTGTGCAGTTAACGCCCATGTCCAATTGTAATTCAGCGCAGGTAACGAATAAACAGTTTTATAAATGAACAGGTTGGCAAATATGTCATAAATTCAAGCAAGAGTGTGCCTCTCCATCCTTAAGTCGCAAAATACACGGATGATTGTACAGGTCAGACATGTTAAGGTAGGCAACTGGCCAATGATTGTTACATTGGTAGAATTACTTCGCTCTGTCGCAGAGACTTTACAATCACAAGGGCAAGAATGGCTTCTGGACATTCCGGAGTTTTGATGTTTTGCAGAATGGACATATTGGAGTAAAATAGAGTAAAGGGAGAGCCATTGAAACAGAGGGAGAGAAACAGAGAAACAGCAGCAGAAAGCGAAGAACCCGTGGAGAGATTGCCAATCGATAGACTGTGAGTCGAACTCAGAAGCTGAAACGGAGCAATCACTAGTATTCTGTACAGACCATACACCCCACACCCTATCACCGAAAGACGAAAAAAACGGAGACCGCGGGGAATTATACTGGAGATAGATTTCAGACAGTTGCCTTATGAGCACCGTGTTGTTGCGGGCCACTTAAACTTCACAAAAATCCATTTGCATTTCCTTGCGTTAGATGTTTTGGATATGATGTAATTTTTCAGTTGCCTCCAGAAAGTAGTCCTGGCACAATGAGCGGACAGGCGGTCTAGGGACAGTCCGTCCTGGATCTATTAACAGAAAATGAAACAGATGAAGTGACATTCTCTTTGCTGATATCCTTATAAACGTATTCTGGTTTGGGATGGGCCGAAAGGTTTTGTGAGATCAGGCCGACCCTTAGGAGCCTGATTGAATTCTTTGAAAAAGTGAGCAAAAGAATATGCAGATGAAGTCAGAACAAGTAATGTAGGCTGTATTAATTTTGTAATGTGTTTGACGAGATTCTGCGTGGTCCGCACATTCAGAGTGTCAGATGGCGCTCCATCAAGGAAACCTGGCTGCGTGGACTCAGATTTGGCTTAATAACAGGGGCAAATTCGAGAGCAGATGGAGGGAATTCTGCCTCGAGGACAGGGGTTTCCGCAAAAAAGGCATAAACTTCAGTACACTTTAGACTATGTCTCCTCTCTCCTATTACAGTGTTCTGAGAGGCAGAGTTTAAGTTGACCATTCTGAAACACTTGGAAAATTCTTCGAATTTTGCTGACGATGTCAGTAAAATATTGAATTTCAGAATGGATCTGCTTGTTAAGTAATCCGAACTCCCCTCTGCATATTACAGGGCAGATGCGACAATAACATCGAATCAATCTTCTCCAAAGCAAACCTGGAATTTCTCAAAGACTCCAGAATCATCTTGTGGTGATCTCCAAATGAACCAACCCCACTCAATGCGAATATCGAGTTCCAAATTCGAGTACACATGAATTTGTCTTAACGTCAATTTACCTTCGAACAGTGGGTTTATCGTACCCGGACACACTCATTTTCCTGATCCTTTTAATCGTGATTCAACATGACCGGTGTGAAATCTGCACTTCCCTCTGGAATCAATACCAAAGCAGACAAATAAAATAGCACAATCTAAATGTGGATGTAAGGCAGAACAAACATCCAAGCTTTCACATGTCTGCCGTCAAAACTGTTGCTGGTAACTGACGTACACAGAATGAGCAGAGTGATATTCCTTATCCAATGTTCCATAGAGTAGAAGAAAAGAAGATGAGGGTGGTTGCAGCCCTACATACACTAACACTTCATGTAATTTCGGAAAGAAACCCACAAGGTAAAATTCACATCAGTTCTTGGAAATTCATTCCATTCAAAATTTTCAAGCATTCATATCCAGTCGTGAAACACAGGATAAGTTCAAACATCTTGTATTCATTTTCATTTAAAGAATCTTTTTATTGATACATTATCTTCTACTGCTATGAGAACAACACTTCAAGCTGATATATATATATATATATATATATATATATATATATATATATATATATATATATATATATATATATATATATATATATATATACAATTTATAAAGCTGAAAAATATCAAAAAATTTAATATATGATAATGAAAAATATTATAAAGTAAAGAAGGAAATAAAAAAAGATGAAATCCCACTAACTACAAGAGAAAGAAAAAGAAAATAGTGTAGGAATCAATTCCCGGAGCAGTACGATTTACCATCAGCTAGAAATAAAGAAAAATCATTAACCGCCAGTTCACGTTTATATAAAATAAAATTGGAAGGAAACCACATATAATAATGTAAATTAAATGATAATATTTGGCAAAAGAGCCCCAGCTTCACTCAAAATCAAACTGAGTATCAAAAGTTCAACTGCTGTTTTTTTTTTCTAAACTAAGACATAACATTACTTGAGAAAACCATTGAATTAATTTAAGGACAGGGGTATCTTTCCATTTTAAATAAGTAGTTTTTCTTGCCAACAATGCAACACATGTAATTAACTGTTGGTCTGAAGATGAAATACCCTGAATACGATGAGATTCCAAATAGAACAGTTAATGTATTCGGTTCTAAATTAATCTTCCTACCTTTAGAATTTGTAGAAAATAAAGATTTACAAAAATGTTTTAATGAAAGACATGACCAGAACATATGACACCAAGTGTCTACTTCAGTTTTACACTTATCGCCGTAATTGTCTACTTTTGGCAAATATTTTAGATAGTCTCTCCTTTGTTAAATAAGAATGGTGAACAATTTTAAATTAAGTTAAACAGTGATTGACAAATATCAAAGAAGAACTGATCATTTTCAGAAACTGCCACCAATCTTCTTTAACAAAGATCATATCAAGTTCTCTCTCCCAATTTTGTAACATCTTTAGTGAGAGGTTATCTTTTTGAAGTAAAAATAAATTATGAATTCTACCAATGTAAACTCTTACTATAGGATTCATATTCAAAATAGCATCCATCAAATCAGATTATTCTATATATGGAAACTTAGATTAGATTTTTTGTAAAAAGTGTCTAACCTGAAATTATTTCAAGAAGTCTGTATGCGAAAGAGAATATTTGTTAATTAACTCTTCAAAAGTCATCAATCGACCATCACAACATACATCTGGAAATAAACAGATCCCCTTATTTCTCCATAATAGCAAAATGGTTTCAATTATTGAAGGTTTAAATTTTTTAAAAAATGGATATAGAGAACTAGACAATTTAAAATGTTTAAAATTTAAAAAATTGAGAAATTGAAACCAAATCCGTAAGGACTGTTTAATAACAGGTAGAGAGTTAAATTTGGAATTTTAGAGAATTGTAAAGGTAATGGAGCTACTAATAATGAGGTTAAATGATATTGTTTGATAAATTTTAATTCTAAATTAATCCAAGCCGGTTTTTGGCTCTTGTCGAGTCAGTATAGCCAAAAACATAATTGTCGAATAGTAAGAGCCCAATAATATAATCTCAAATTAGGAAGTGCAAGTCCTCCATCTTTTTTAGATTGTTGTGCTGTCTTTACGACAGTTATTTAGTTTATAATATTTTCGCTTAGTAATTCATTCAATAGTATTTTCTAGTTAGAATTAGAAGTGTTTAAAGTATATTCATTGCATGTAAAATATATCGGCATGCGATGACGTCACATCCGGTTTCGCCGCGTCTTGTGGGAAAATACCGGTTTGAAATTAGCGCGAGGGTGGGGGCTTTCCACGAGGCTCACCTGAGCAGAAGTTGTTTTGCAGGCATGAGAAATCACAGTGAGAGCAACGCTGTAAGTTAATAGATAATCGATATATTGAACTAAGATGTTAATGCCGATCCTGTTAGAAGTAACGACGGTAGATAATGTTTATGCTTTCGTTAGTTAAAGAGTCGCGGATAGTTTGCATGGAAGTGTATTTAAAGTAGTCAATGGAGCAGGTAAACTCTCCCTGTATACTGCACCTTAGTGTAATGTAGTTATAGTCACCTTTGCAAGTATTTACACTTGAAATGTGATATTAAGGAAGGAACAAATACTGTATCAATCTTGTATTGTTTTATCAACAGTTTTCACCATATGTTAATGTGAAGAGTGAACAGTAAATGGTTAATCTTACTGCGATCTGGTTTCATTGACTGGTTTATCTCGACGTTGAATTCGGCGTTATTAGTATACGCGAAGGAGAACGTTACAATTGTTGTAAACGATACATGTTAATTCTTGGTCTTTTATTGTTCCAGGTAAAGGATGAAATAATAGTCAATTTGATCATATTTTTAGTTAAAATGATAGGTATATTTTGAAAAATATATAAAATTCCCGGTAAAATCACCATTTTAAGGCATGTATACGACCTATTAGAGAAAGGATAAGTGGGTTCCATCTCGAAAATAATTGTTTCATAAAGTCCATTAACGGAAATACATCAGGTTTATAAATATCTTTATGTTTGCTTAGTAATTATAATACCTAAATATTTAAAAATATTAACAACTCTAAATGGAATATTGTTATATATGAATACAGAGGCATTTAATGGAAGTAATTAACTTTCATTAAAGTTTAGCTTACATCCTGAAAATTTTCCAAAATCATTTAGCATTTCCAGCTGATTAGGAATAGATTCGTCAGGGTTCGAAATATAAACCAAAAGATAATCTGCGTAAAGAGAAATCTTATGTATATTCCCATTTATAGAGATACCAGGAATATTTTTAGCTTCACGAAGTACTATGGCCAAAGGCTCCAGAACAAGATTAAATAATAAAGGGCTTAATGTGCATCCCTGTCTAGTACCTCCTGAAAGTGAAAAAAGAGGACCCAAGATTAGTCGCAATAAGAGTAGCAATAGGATGCTTATAGATCATTTAAAATTATTACCAAAGCCAATTTTTTTAATACCTTAAACAGATATGTCCACTCAACTCTATCCAATGCCTTATCTGCGTGAAGAGAAATAACACTTTGGGGTTTCAGATAGTGATGAATATGTTTTGTTCATCAGTCTCCGACCATTGGATAAAGAGTAACGGCTTATAATATTGCCTATTTCATTCATAGAAGTAATTTTAATTAATTGGTTTTCCAAAGAGTTAGCCATTATCTTGCAGAGAATTTTTGCGTCCTCATTTAACAACGAAATAGGTCTATATGATGAACATTCAGTAGGATCTTTATCTTTCTTAAGGATTAAGGATACATATGCTTCATGAAAAGAATAAGGTAAATTACCCTTTTCAAAAGATTCATGAAGTATTTCCAAAATATATGCAGAAATAATTTTTTTCTTCTTTTTGGAAAATCCTACCGAATATCCATCAAATCCAGGAGTTTTACCTGATTGCATTGATAACAAAGCTTTCTGAATTTCCTGCCCAGTAATTGGAGCAGCACGCATCTATTGATCTACAACAGTAAGTTCAGGTAATTTAATCTTATATTTAAAAAATAATTTATTTTGGATGAACCTGCAGGAAATTGTGATTTATAAAGGTCAGAACAAAAATCCTGAAAAATATTATTAATGTTTTCCTGATTACTTACTAACTCCCCATTCTCTTTACGAAACTTAGAAATTTGTGTTTTAGCTCCAGCTGCCCTTAATTCATATTTGAAGCTGAAAACTCGCTGTGTATGTTATATCCTCGCGTCAGTATCATGCCTGTTTCCTAAACATTGAGCATCCTGTCTGTTCATAAATACGGAAGAGGTGCAGTGGAGCTGTATTGTTTCTGTTTTATGCTGGCAGGAGATGTTTGGAAGTAGGCTACCTATCGTCGTCATAATCATACGGAGATGCGTTTATCAAGAAACTAAGGTAAAACATACGTCTGTGTAGATTATTCCGCACTCTGAATTCTGACTCTGATGATGATACCCGGTGGCGTCGATGAAAGTTTTGCTTTAGGATTCTTCTCCCTAAAATTCTGATCATTAAAACTTTTTTACCCTCTGACGTTAAACTAAGTATAATCACTCGATGCATAAATTATGCAATTAGCCAGGTGGGCATTAATCACCTTGTTCAGATGTCACACTTTTTTACTCAATGCAATCGGGATTCCTGATAGCATGGTGCAAGTTTTAACAGCGGGCAGGAAATGGAACAAAAACCCACCGGAGACACAATGACCGGGTTTGACTAACCTTTTTCTTGATCAATGTCAGAATAATCCTGCAAGGAGACATGATCAAGTCTTTGCTTCTTTTCTGAAGTTAGTGTGGGTAAGTTCTTAAATACCGATGTTTGCACAGGAACTGATGGGCGTGAGCAGATTTCCGATTTGGACAATGATATCTGCAGGGGATAATTAGTTGGACCTGAATTCATGGCGTAAAAGGGAACAAAATGATTCCCAGATGATGTCAGACTGAGTAACATGAATGTATCCGGCAGAATGAAGAGCCATATTATGGATTGTCTTCTGCTCACAATGTCCAGATCACAAGTATTCACATTACTGTAATTCCGGAATGCTCTTCGCCTAATGCGGCCACCAAGAAATACCTAAACTTTATCATATATACAGAAATATGAAAACAAATACACCAAATAACAAAGATAACTTTTAAAGCAACAACATGGCATCCAGTGTCAATTCAAAATCCCATGAAATATTCCTAACTATTGGCAGAGGTTGAAGTGCATACAGATGGAGGGAATGTTCTCCAAGAAAACGGGATCTAACTCTCTAATGCAAAGATTGTCACAGTTCTTGCTGTTGCTATGTAAATGATAAATGAGCTTTTAGTAATCACTGTCTTATTTCTCGCTTGCCAAACCAGTAACCCTCTCCTTTGTAACAATACTCTGGATCAATTGTTTATCAATGAGTTCTACTGTACCCATCCGGATCGGCAGAGGCCGTCGGGGACCGGATTTGGAGTGTGATGGTGGTAGGGTTTCAGTCAGGCCTTCTCACGTTGACGTATCCTATCTCCAACCTGCAGACAGAATTCACTAATTCACTTGCCACTCGTTCCATACACATGAACTAGGCCTACTTAACCCCAGATCTCAAACACCATCCTTGTTCACTCATCGACCAGTCGGCCTAAACCAGTTTCTGGCTTTCACTCGACCTGCATAACGATAACCTTGTTGCAAATGGCTTTTAATTTCCCTTGTCCAATGCTTTTTGCCTTCTAGTGTTATACTGCTATTATATTATATTATTTTGCGATCTGTTATGGAAGTTATCGTTCCCCTGTGAATCCGCTCCGCTGCTCCGATTTTTGCTATAGCCTCCTCTGCATTTCCGGACAGACTGAGCGGCAAGCGTTTTAAATAGAAAAGATATTTCTCCAATGACATTATAGCCACCCGTGCAATGACGTGAATTATTTTCCATGAAATGACGTGAAATATTTACCCTTGATTTGAGCAACAGTGGCGCAAAATCTGAGGATAAATGCTCCTGTTAATAGATATTTTTGAATTACACACAAAACTTCTCAGAACATGAATGAAAGCGTCGCATGGCAGATATGATCATATTTAACAGAGAATAAAGTTGTAATTAAAGGAAGAACGCAATATGTCGTTTTTCTTCTTTAAAGGAAATAGAAAAATTGTCAATAATCACATTTGTGTTTACTTGTTCTGTTTTATTTGTGTTTACTTGTTATGTCTGAAATGCGTAAAGAAAACTGGTAGCAGTGGCGTTAACACAACTGTGTTTTTGCGAGTTTAGCTGTCGGCAAGTGGGTTCCCTCCAGTATTCACTGGGTCAGATCACCGAATGAACGACAGGTATTCTTTACAAGCTATCTTTCCCTGATTTACTTGAACTGGCTGGTCAGTAGATTGCATGTCCTGATACTTTTTTACGGAGTTCAACACTTCCAGGGTGCGTTATTTTATTGAGAAATCAGAAAGGAAAAAGTAATGGATTTTAAAATATTTTCTTTACCACAGAACCCGTACATGACTCCACACTGCAGTTATACAGAAGAAAAAAAAAAACTCTGGAATACGGGACCTGATGCTGCTCCCTTGGATGCCAAGAAGCAGGGTGTGAGGACACGTTTTATCCAGGTCATCAGTCCCGTGCTTCAAACTGGCCTTGCATATATTGTCAAGCAAATAGCCTCAATTGTAAACGTTGAGATTTTGCATAATTTGTCCTTCATAAAAGATGACAGAAATCCAACTGCCGCAAGTGCCCGAAATCGGAAATAAAGCACAACTCAGGTACAGAATCGCAGAAGGTATTAATGCTCTATTTCTTAATGTAAACAGTCTTAGCAACTGATGTAGAAACGGCGTTCCAAGCGGTCTGTGCCATCTAAGCAGTCCTCATTTTACCCCCTTTGGATCTTACGCCGTTAAAGCCTTCCTATCCATGGACTGTCCAAATTCATTTTGAATGTTGTGGTAGTGTGTACGTCAAACACATCCTCGGGTACCTCTTTGCATATACTTACCCACGTAACTTGCCAAAGTGTTCTCTCCACTTCCTATTAATTTTCACTCGTCACTTTAAATCATTGTCCGTTAATAAAATATTCTCGAAACTGTTTGTCACTGGTAAGTCTGCAGAGACAGCCGTATTATTAGTATGGGCAGTGATGGGCCTGGATTACCAATGAATGAATATTTCTCCTTATCCAGTGTGTCACACCTGATATGAACACGAAAATATCAACAAAAGCCGAGATTCTATATCTTTATGTAATCTGATCTTTCGTACACTCGTTAGTGCATTGACTGTGCAACCCACTCCACTGAATGATAAGTCGCACGGAAACTCTGTCCACATCTATAAATGCCGTTAATGATTACACATTTGAGGTATTGATTCTGAAGTTTTTTTTTTAATTTCTGTGTTATTAGCATTTTATGTGCTGCAAGGGAGGGGGCATTGACAAATAAATACCTAAGCAATATGTTCTGATATGCAGTTACATTGTGATCATTGATTGCAGGGCATTATCGCTAACAGTGCGATTGTGTTAAAAGGCATAGATTTGTCAAGAGGGATATTGACATGGCTTTATCGTCATACATATTATCTTCGCTGTGTTCATCATGGGGTTGAACAAACAATGAATTTACCAGTATTCGTGCAGATGGCTTGAATAAGCAGTCATGTTCTCTGTGTTAGAGATCGTGGGACTGAATGAAATGTGATACTAACATTGCAGATTTGAGAGATCTGTACAAAGAGTGACATTATCCATGTGATCGGTGGCATGTCAGAGTAAGCATTGATTACCCCCTGTGGTAAGGGGTGTGCATGTAGACCTGTGACAGTCCTGTTCATTGCAATTCTGGGTCCTTGGAAGGAGGGAAATTACTCCAGTTGCTCCTCATAGCCCAGAAAGGGAATCAAATTATCAGTCTCGTAAATATAATCCTTCCCTATCCATCAATTAATCAATCAATCAATCAATCAATCTATCTATCTATCTATCTATCTATCTATCTATCTATCTATCTATCTATCTATCTATCTATCTATCTATCTATCTATCTATCTATCTATCTATCTATCTATCTATCTATCTATCTATCTATCTATCTATCTACTTATGAGCCTAAATATTTATTTATTTGCGCCAAATGGCGATGAACTGAAACTCTCTTTCTTTGAAATAGCTGTGGTTACATTTTCTACGGAATATGCTGAATTATAACTGGAAAACTGGTGTACACTTGTAATGATTGTGAAAACCCTGCAAGGTAAAATCTTGGCAGAATATCAATTTGTTATGTCTTAGCAGATTTCGTTTGCTGTTTTATTTCTGAATCCTTTTTATTTATTTTTTTGTTGGTGTTCGATGTCCGACATTTCCGGTGATCAACTAACTTTTGAGGAAGAACTTCAACGAGAAAAGGTCGTTGCACTGGGGCAGTTCTACTCTCTCGGCCTCTAAACTCCTGGTGCAATGAGTGTCGAGATTGGAGACTTCCCCGGCTGCAATGGATAACCATGACGCCCTTTGTGCCTTTTTTTTGCCCTTCGCTCTTCATGAAGCGTTGCTAGATTGCTGGATCTTGTAGTTGATCTCATCCGCCCAGTCCGGAAAGTAGCTTCACATGCTGGGGTAAGCAAATTCCTAGCTCACCGGGATTCAAGTTTGCCGGCTACCTTCACCTAGTTTAGCCACGCTGTGGAAGCGCCGTACCAGGGGTTGCCATTCTCGGATGCAAACAGTTACTCGGTACCAGCGGTAAGAGCTGGATGTCAGGAGAGGACTAGAAGTGGTGGAGTTGCCTCTTGGTAGAGTACGACAAACCCGCAACCAGAAGTGCAAATAAGTTACTGTGTATAGCGTTTTAAAATTAGGGGTCTTGGAGATTTCATTTCGGCACGAACCTTGAGCTACTAATTTGAGCACTGCGGCTGGACAACAATGGACAGAATGAACAGTGGGATGGCGACTTACCGAGAGTTCAGAGCCGGGCATCAGATTTCCACGACTCATCACCGGTGAAGTTCGATCTCTCCATAAGCAACACCATTTCCATTATTTGAAGTGAAATTGCAGAAGGGATTATTTGTAGTGAAATCATGAAATTTCATGCATTTGTTATAATTTAGTGGTTTATGGAAGAACAGACCTGAGCGTCGACTTTCGATTGTCTGGTCAGTTGAAACAGCTTCTGATCTGGAAAAGCGTCCACTGTCGGTTCAGAAAGCCGAACGTGTTGAAACTATGGAACCATGGCAATATCGGCACCAAGGTAATTGACAAACGAAATAAAAAGCAACATGTAGAAATTGTAGGGTATCTGAAAAACTAAACGATCAGATGCTTGAATCCTCAATTCTGCAAACACATCTCAGACGAAAGTAGCATCTGTGGTCAGTAAAAGTGCAAACAGTGCAGCGGAAAAAAAGCAAGATTAAGACGACAACGTACATATAGTGATCCTCTCCAGTACCATACCAGGGATAGCGATCGCTACAATTGTAGGATAGAAAATGCCCGCGATGTAGAAAATCGCTGGATATCCCATATTCCATCAGAGGCAACGTTCAGTTGTATGGGACATTCCAACTGCACATATGGGCCGGTGATCGGTTTTACAGAGTTATATGCAATTCAGAGCAATTCCACTGAGGCAGTTAGTGTGAATATCATATCAGTCGCAAGAGGGACAACCAGCTACACAAACACTGAGATTAAAGTGTTTTTTCTTACTCTGTCAGAGTGCCATGAATTCGGCTCCCCAAGGGATGTTACAAGTTATTACATTTTAAGCAAAAGATAATATGAACGTTGCCAATGTGTTTTCTAAGACATCTGACGTCAGCTGCTGAAATGGGACATTTACTGATCAGTGTTGTCTCTAACATATACAATCATCCTGAACAAACAACATGAATAATGAACATCAAACAAATTTATTTTGTCACATTCATCAGAGCATATTCGCTTCTGCCGATGGGAGCCGGACATTAGACATTAGCTCAGCAGGTGAAATGGGGCACAATTTATAGAAGAGGAAGATGGGATCAGTTTTTCTGTCGCTTGCTCCATTCATTTTGAGTCATTTGATTGATGGTCACAGTATCACCTGATGACATGTATCACAATTATACACGTTGCTCTTCCGTGTATTTCAACGAGATTTAGATGATAATTGCAGGGACCTTTGATAATAAAAGGTTACGCGCTAACACGAATTTAGCTGCGGCTTGTGGACGGTTTAATAAACGTTCTTATCTATATTAACAGAGAGTGGATGGTTGATTCTGTGACTTTGACAAGTCTACTGCAAGGATTGGTGTTCGGCCCGTTGTTATTTATCATGAAAGTTAATGATTTAGATGTCGATTTTGGAAAACTGAATCTGAAGAATTGCGGACGTCTGCTAGGCTGGGGGCTTTGTTCCAGCCAGGAACTATATTCAATCTGGTAGCTTGTTGTTGACCGGCTAGGAAGTGGGCTGAAAATGGCAGATGACATTGAATACAGACAACTGTGAGATCGTCTGCGTTGCGAAGAAAGATTCAATAGCTTAAAACGCACATAGTTTTAGAATCTCGTGTGCAGTATTTAAAAAGAGACCTGAGGACATTGATCGATATTTCCAGGAAAGCGGCATCATAGGTAGATCAGGTCGAATTGAGCTCTAATCACATTACACTTCGCAGCTAGATCACGGAGAACAGGAGTTGTGACGTTACGTTGAAGCTGTACAACACATTGGTGAGGCCGTACGTAGAACATCGTGGGCTCCTCCGGCCACCTACCAACAGTTTTGAAATGTCAATAAGCTTCAAAATGTGCAAAGATAATTTCAAAGGAAGAGTTCGGAGACTGATTACAAGAGTGGCAGATTAAATAGGTTAAATAGTTTATTTATTCCTTTGAGAGCAGGAAAATGAATTCAGATTTTGCAGAAGAATACAAAATTGTGCGGGTTACAGATAAGGTGAATTTCCGGAGATTTTCCCCGTCCTGTGAGGAATCTAGACGCAGGCTGAAGTGTTTGTGCTGAAAAGTAAAACATGAAAAAGGTGAAGCCTATTCAGTCAGATGTCGAGCGAGTGTACAAGGATGATCACAGGGTGTTATCTGGATTGGAGTGTTAGCCTATTTCTCTGTATTAGTAATCTATGACTCCATCACTCTCTCTGTTCCATTTCTCCATTCAGTGTCTTCTCCTTTTCCAATTCGTCACCAAACTCTGTGCAGAATGGAAGGTGCGTTCAAGCTCACCTTTCAATCTAATTTCCTTGTTTTTGATGTACAAACCGCTCTGTGCCTGCTGTGGAACTCGCACGATGAGCGGCCCTCGGATTATTTGAAAAATAATTCTCGCCACTTCCAGAGTGGGCTTGTATCAATCTGCAGCCCTCAGCTGCCTGGAGAAAGCCTCACACGTGTATTTGTCTTGGAGCTGATATCGATGTTCGGCCCATCGCCCATTGAAGGATGATTCACCTCTCCTTATCCATCTTGGATCTGATATCGATGTGTGGCTCTCGACTCGTTTGAGTGTATCTCAGCGTTGACAACACGATTTCTCTTCTAACAATTTGAATACCATTTGTGAGGCAGACTGCGCCACTCTGACATTGGATTGAACTTTTGTTGTGGATTATATTTATCCCTAAATCGTAAACGCTGCCATTATTTGCGACAATAGTTCACTTCAATTTCTATTCCGCCATTTTATTGTTAGCAGGGTCAGTAATCAATCAATCAATCGGGTTCATTAATCAATACATCAAAGCTCGTACTGGTTTTGTTCATTTCAGCGATACTTGCGCTCTCAACAAGGAATCATTTATTGTCGGTCCCCAATTGCTCCGCCGATGGAAAGGATTAACTTGCCTTTTGCAGGATTGCAGTCTTTCAAGTTGCGAATGTGAAGACGTTGGGAAGAACAATGACGGACGGAGATACATTTCCCCGCAAAACCTGTGAACTCTGAGGTGGTGAGTTTCACTGCAACCGTGGTTGTCGTTCCGGACGCCGGATGTCCGGAGGAGCATCACACACGTTAACACACAGCAGAGTGAAATATGATGAAGCGGGTTTCCTTTTACTGAAGGCATCCAAACTGCTATTGACTTGCTGAAGATTTATTTTACCGTAGGTGTGATGTACTCCCTCATATTCTTGTTGCATGGCATGCGTGGAAAGAAAGGATAATTTTAAAGGCTAATCACCGAGCACGTATGAATTTTGGCCTGTTTTTTTCAAAGCAGTTTGAAAGTCAACATCTGGGATTCAGTGGGCTTCATTATTATAGACCGACCACCGATCCAGTTCCATAGGAATACTGGGAATTATTTACATTTGCATTCGCAAAAAGCATCGATTTTAGAAGGTGAATGCGAAACAATGGCACAGTATTTATCAAGGCGGTGACCGAATCGCCATTAGGTCTCGCCATTGTGGGGGTTGCCACACCGAAATATCCCGATATAACTATCAGATCTGGAAGGACTGATTGTTGTGATCAGTTATTGGTGACGGTGGAGGTGTAGATGCAGGTAGGTACTTGTAACGTTTGCCGGGATAAGTGGTATGAAGGAAATCAGTAGTGGATATGGGAGTGAGGTTGACCCTCAGAAACAGCAGAAGGGGCTGTTGGCAGGGTAGGGTAAGTGCACCTTCGTAAGATTCCGTTGAAGACGGCGGAAGTTATGGAGGACGAGATTCTCGTGGTGTGTTAGGTAACAACATGAAGAAGTGTCGTTGACAGAATATCCGTTCAACGTAGCGTCAAGGACCCGATTTTACATGATATACAGTTCTCAGGACAGTGATTTACAGTCAATGTGCCAACGAGTAACCGATACAGCAGTGAAAAGGATAGCAATAAACCTCATATTTGTTGTTATTTTCGTTCTGATGTCAGGATTGACTCGGTGATTGAGGGGAAATATTCATTCAGTTTTCATTATCATCACTACGTGCTATTTTTACATATCACACCGGCACATTTTTATTTTGACATGTTTAAATGAAATTCGTTGCTCTTTCTTTGCAAGAACTGTTATACTCTTATTTAGCGACTCCGCCACTCGCACGGCTCCTGATGAACGATTTCGGCCCGAAACGTCGTCACTGCCTCCTCCCGCATATGCTGTCTGGCCTGCTGAGTTCTGTCAGCATTTTGTGTTTTTATTTATTTCCAGCATCTGCAGATTCACTCGTGTTGCCGCACGAAAATAAATCAGGTTTCACCATGTTCGCTAGGTTATGTATATATATATTAAAATACCCTGTGTATATTGTAAACAAATTGGAAGATAATTAACTCTTCAAAAATGTATTGAATGTTGATAAAAATGTGTTTTCTCTTGCTTCAAGCAATCTGTGTATAAACAATAAGGGAGAATTATTTCACATCAGTAATTAGAATAATTACAGTCGAGATGAGATGCAGTTAACCCGTTATGGTGCGGCACTTGCTCAATTACGGAATATGCTCAGTTGTGGGATGGTTTACTCAAAAATTAAACATTTTAAAACATTTTGAAATAATTTGTAAATACATTGCTGGAATGAGAAAAAAAACGTAAAAAGGCACAGAATGAAGTTGACCTCGTCAGATGTGCAGTAATCTGAAACACAACCGAATGAATGTGCACAAACTGTGTATCTAGTAGACGCATTCACGGTCATCTGTCTGAACGGCTGGGGAGGCAATACCTGGATTTAGATTGGGCGACAGCAGGCTCATTTACTGCAATGCTGAAACGTCAGAACTATTAAAAACCTTGTTATTTTTATAGTTCATAGAGACACATCCGTTCTAAAAGCAGAACGGTCCGCGCTTTACTAACATGTCACTGACCACGCTGATGATATAACTGCTTCTTTTGAAGTAACACTGAGCTGAAATGATAATATCACTACTAGCCAGTCTGACAGCATCATTACTGGTCCTACTGACTGTCGTTAAATCCTACGGAAAATGTTTTTGCGTCTGTAGCATCAACTGATCAAAGTGATGACGTCCCGGTATAGCCTCGGCATTCACTGAAATGCATTCATCATCTCTACACAAAATTCAGCTTGTGGACATTGAGACAAGTCCCCCAGTCTCAGATAATTTGTTCGGGCGACAAAGGTACGATTGGCAGCAACGATAGCCCTCCCGCAGTGCGGCACCAGGGCCTTGACCGGCAGGTCTTGCACTATAGACACATCCGAAGGGAAGGCCAAGGACTGTTAACCATGACAATGATAGTATCATAGTTTGGCATAGCCATGGCAGAGAAGTTGTGTCGATCGTGAGCTACCCGGGACCAATGAAAATACATCTTCCACATTAATGGATTAGAGTCGACAGGTCAACGCAGAAACTTGATCATGTGATGTTTTGCTCTTACTGACTGACAATTCGTCTGCGGATTATGAGCAAAACAAAACCTAACTGAGGCGAGGAGGATCAGGTACATGAATGCTTGGAAAACAGCTGGACTGTTGGAAAGTTAGAAAGGCATCACCAGGCATTCGTACTGAGCAGCAGGCGTTATGATCGCCAACATTTATTCATCACCTGGCAGATGCAGATTCCGTAGATCCAGTCTAGTGAAGGGTGGACAACTTTGAGTGTTTTACTCGGGCGCCGACTGGGGTCTGGAATGGGAGAATGAAGCTGCACCGCGTTGACTGAGTAGTCATTCATGGGTGGGTTTGATGAGGAGTCAGATCGAGCTGACGACCTCGAGGAGAGGTAAGGCCCGCAAGGAGGTGGATCACGGTGCGCGTTGTCCGAGAGGAGACTGGGTGCAGGACTTTCATTTTCTGAAGGCGATAGCCAAGTCGTGGTGGTCGTGTGAGAGCGGGCTGAAGTCGATGGTTTCATTCGCTCCACGTGTTTACCAGATGTCAACTGAAGTTGCAGGCCGGTGGGTTAACAACTCAGCAGCGAAACGGATGGACAGACGAAGTGAGGATCGTAGGTGGATAGGTAGGAGTAACCCAAGATCAGAGGGTGTTGAGTGAGTCGATAGGGAGGAATATGATGCTCATGTGCAAAGGTTGCATGCGCGCCCTGACCAGCCCATACACACGGCGGGGGGGGGGGGGGGTCCGGCAATTGCCGTGATGTTGAAGGGGTGAGAGAGCGGCTCCTTAGAGACACCAAGCTGCACCCGCAGGGTCCACAAAAACAAGTCGCTGCTTTGTTGGAATTCACCAGAGCTGACCAGGAATATTCATCACGTTATACCGTTCAACGAGGGCAAAACGGTAAGCGTGTTCGATATACGTGGAGGCCTTTCACCTGTCATGCTGCTCTCACTGGTTAGACAGGACGCAAAAGAGCGATAAATAGCTAACTGGATGCATAATTGGCTTCACGATCGAGGAATGATTTTTTTTTCGGACTACAGAGCACAGACGAGCGATATGCCTCATGTATTCGTGCTGGATTTATTGTTTTCTGTCTTCTAAATCAGCATGCGGGAAGGTAATATACATGCCACGGACCGACCGTTTGCAGTTGTTACCTGTGTAGCTGATATGATGGACTCTGAATAGAGTCATCAAGTATCACAGTGGGATTTTGATCAGCTTTGTAAGTGGAGCGAGGTGTGTGAAATTGGGCTTATTTCGGAAAATTCCGACGGGCTGTATTTGGGAAAGTCGATCAAGCTGGAATATCCGCTATAAACAGTTTGTCCCAGGGGGCTGCTGTAGAACAGAAGGAGTGAAAGTCAACAGTAATCTAGAAACAGTAGTGCAATATCAAGTACTTGGACAAGCCTTTTCTATTTTTTTTTCTCAGCGAACATTAGAAGGGTTTTTATTGTACTGAACATAGTGCAGCAGTGATTTATCAACTTGCTTCTTGGACACAAGGAATTCCAACGTGAGAGAAGTTGGACAAGAAGGACATTATTCTTGACAGCCATCATATGAAGATGTCTAACACTGCGAGGAGTATCACAAGGGTGAATGCATTCAGTCTTTTTCCCGTAGATTTGTGTACTGTTCTATAAAAATGGCAATAACATCAGTCAGAAGCAGAAGCGGTTCGTGCTGTGAAAAGCTTAGAAAGATTATACGCCGAACGCTGGAAATTCGATCGAGCTTTGATGGGCGTTCTGGTCGTCCTGGACAAAATGGACTGATTTCAAACTATCTAGCACCATGAATGCATTTAATCACGGCGGACGAAAAGGCCAATTGGACACTGTTACTGCTGTCGGCTTTAAACACAGTAGTCCATTTTTGTAATTGAAACAGAAAGCAAATGGTGCAAGGATATTTCAGCAGAACTTCGCGGTTGAGTTGCTGAGCCTGTCAGATTCGTACCCTCCTGTATTCGATGGTCAGTGACGTAAGAGTTCAACAGCACCTGCAACTTTAGGCATAAACCGCCTCCCTCAGCGAGACACGGAAAGCATAAACAGTCATTCTGCACTTGTTGAATGTTTTGCCCATTTAACTTCGTGTCGACGATTTCATCCATGTTTCAGGATCGTTCAGTCGCAGGAATTATGTGCAGGGCTATTAGTTCGTTCTGCCAACCCTTCAAACTCACAGTGAACTCACAAAGCGGATGCGACTACACGATCATAGGGACTTGTGATGTAACTGTTTGTATTCGTGCATATTCAATACTGTGAGATAGTGGTTAGAGATACTGTCAGTACCTCCGTCTTTTTGTATATTTCTCCCGAGCTGTCAGTCTTTAGTTTTATATTGCCATGTGCTCCTGTCTCTAGTTTGTTACGTGGCTGCAATTGCAAGGCAAACCATGGACAATTACAGCCATTGGGGCCCATAATGTTGTGCCGACTATGTAATCTGCTCTGGAGTCCCCAGAATTTCCCCAGCGCTTCCTTTTTAAAGCTCCACCTACCTAAAAGGCTCTAACGCCAATAATAATGATCGACAACCCACCGCTGACCAACCCCATCATTGTTGTACACTGACCCCTTACCAGTCTGGTTTTCAGTCGTTTCCTCCATTAACCTTGGCCCAGAAGATTTCTGAGAGTTGATGGAATAAAGAGGTCTCGACGGAGGCTCTAACCTACTATGAATAATTAATAAATCACAAGTAGTTCGTCCATGCAGAAATAAATATTTCCTTGGTCTGCAAAGAACCCATAATAATTCTTAAAAGCCACGCCTTTCCGCGCTGACCGCTGAGTCGTCTTAACTTGATGTTTTACTTGAACGTTGTTTCTCCCAGGAATTGCCCCGACGTTGTTGGTTTCAGAATGCCGGTTTCTTCGGACGGGGCAAGTGGACAGGCCTGTATGTGTCGAGGAAAGGGGAAGGCGATTATTATCTGAGTTAATGACGTCTCTTCATTTCATCAACAGCAAGCGTGCTAAAAATGATCGTTCTCTCCCAAGGGGTTCTGGTCTGTCCGAATGTATCTGAGTCTGGATGATTATCATTGCAGTATCAGATTTACTTGCGATCTGCAAGAAATTTTAATTCCCCGCATTCAACGTACCCCTTTGAATTACACGACCTTCCTTGTCGCCATTGTGCATCTGATGGTAGCATACAGTCCGCTTCCGCTTTGACCGAAATGTTGCCATAAGCTGGCACACGTAAAAGAAACGAACTGTAGAGTGAAAGCTTAGAGAATATTTGCAGCAGTAACTTTGATGCTGCTTTCTTCGGGGTGTACCCACTATTTTTTCTCATTTCCAGCTCTGCGAATAATTGGAGATGTTTCATGTTTGATTGATTAAGCAGGGAGCCATGAGCTCAGCGACATTTGTCGCGTTCACGTGACTGGAATTCTGCTTTGGTAGATTTTGAAAGTTTTTTTTAATATATTGATTTACCTGGTTGATCGCTTTATCGGGCATCTTCTGTTACTTAAGGAATCGTACTTACTACCGCTTTCGCAATGTATTCTGATCGCGACTGTTTTTCCCCGGTAGATATCATTGCACAAACCGAATATCACATCATGCGCCTGAGTCCCTGTGCAAACACCGATATTTATGCAATTCCCCAAACTAAATACAGAGAGGAGCATCAAACTTTTAAAATGTCTCTTTCAGGTTTACTCTGACATTTTCTAGAAAAAAAGAGTATGTCAAACCAAGTCGTCGGTTCCATTGCATTTCCGCTGTTACAGCAGGCACCAGTCTGTGAAGAACACAAAGAGTGTGGTCAAAGTAACGTGATCAATGCCTTGTGTTTAATTGACAGTTTATTTGTTGTAGTACAATGATTATAACTATTTTAGTGTAAGAGGAACATTGTTGCATGCACAGGAGGCCGACTTCAAGCCAAATGAGCTCCCTGTGCAGCCAGAATTAGGAGCACGCAGCCCGATTAAATGCAGAACAACATTAACAATAGATTTATGAGCATTCGGGACGTTATCGACCACGATGAAAACTCGCATCGACTGAGAGTCTTCCCACAGGCCATCACTGGGTAAATATAAAACAAATTGTTCATGATGATTGTGCTTCAAAAGTCATTGGAGGAGTGGAAGGGAATGTGGCTGACAGCACATAAAGCAACCATGGTACAATGATGGAACAGAGTCGATGGGCCGGATGGCCGAAATCTGCTCTGCGGCCTGAAGGCTTTATGATCTGAACGAATACCGCTCGCTAGCACTCACGCCAGTCATCATGAAGTGTTTGGAGCTGCTGGTGTTGGCAGTGGATTGGATGCAGTGTTAGCTGAAGGCTGTGAAATAGATTACGGAATGTACAGACAACAGATTCTTTGTTTCTGTTCCTGCTGCACATATGCAAGATCAGCAGCCGAAACAATTTCCTGAATGGAACAGAATAGCCCAATGACAGTATAACACTCGTCTATGATGACAAAGTCTGTGGAGTCTGGGATGGGACAAGATGAGCAGTCATGAAACCGAGAGGCAGAGCCTGACAGAGTTTCGCAACAACATTCATTGATTTTTTTTTTAGATCCTCATATCTTCGTCTTTAAACTTTAAACTTCGTCTTTAAACAAAGGCACGGTTTTGTCTGTCAGAGACGGATAACTTCAGTTAGGAACAAGTACGGAAAAACGTTTGGCTACATTTTAAGGACATAATCAAACGTTAATTACAGACGGTCCGTGCAGGAAGACCCCTTAAACAACTCCAAACAGACCCAGTTACCCCTCACGAAAAACGTTGCTGTTTCAGTTTACAGGAAATAAAATAGGACGTTTTTACCCAGAACACTATGGATGCTACGCCAATAACGAAATCAGGACTTTTGTGGGTGCCATTTTTATTTTTAATTTAGTCCAGCCAGTGGCCCCAAAGCGATCGAAAGTGAAAACGACAGTGATCCACACGGAACAATCAACGGCCACGTGACACAGGACATCGTGGACAAGGCAGAGAGGAGCTTTGTCCAGGAAACTGTGAAGTCCGAATTTTTCACCCATCTAGTGTAACAGGACATTGATAATCACCTCTATTAGATCCGCGACAACCATCGCCACCAGGTATCGCGTTGCACATTTGGAGAGACAGCAGTTTCCTCGGCACAGAATAATAGTTTGCATGAAATAAACCAAAAAAAAAAAACAGTTAACAAAATCACCGCGTTTAATGAGGAAATATTAAACATATTTTGTCTGTTTAACATAAATACATGGTTAATCAATAATGAATTTTATCACTGGGAGTAAGAATATACCACTGTTTATGCGGTTTATTTGAAACATCTGAACGCAATCTAAAGCGCTTTACGGTCGCAATGATCTCTTCATGTTCCCGGAATGCAGCAGCTATGCAGAATAGTGTTCAAGAATCATCGCGCGCAGACACGGGATCCTTCGGCCGAGTATCTCCATGCCGACCGACATGGCCATCTGATCTGGTTCCTTTTGTCCGTGTTGATTCACATCTCTCTAAGCCTTTCTCATTCATTGATCTGTCCAGTTCTGTCTGTTCGACAGAAACTCTCCCCACAACTCAGACACGGGATGCCTTGCATCATCCTGTAAATGGAGCCTACATTCTGTTCTGCCATTTCTATAAAGAAGGCAAACATAATTCTACACACATCTCCAAGCGAGGTATCTCTAAAGAGACTGGCAACGTAATGAATGCTCTGGTGGTGATTACTTACAACGGCGGCATCAACGTGAAGCTAGCCAGGATATCTTCCTCATCGATCCGGGATCCGGCCACTTTCACTGTTATATGAAAGCCCGATTACAATGCCAGATTCTGAACCCGCAATCTTCCACAGCAGCAAGATTGGTTCTACTTCTCCAGACGGATAAACCATACCTCAGATCAGGAAATCGTTGCACGAACTGAAAACTGGGCGACATTTTTATTATTTCCCCCTGTAATATGCTCCTTAACCAAACACAAGCCACAACTCACAACACAATTGAATGATACCAGGCAGACGCAGCAACTGGTAGCAATATGACAAAAGTAAAATGTTCTGATAGGAAGGTGTCCATGGTTTATTAGCAAAGAAGTGTTATTGTTTCAATTCTGATGAACAGTATTGTAAATTGAAACATTGACAATTTACTTTCATTCAACCTCTAAAATGTTTAAAGAAAGATTGCCCTGTGTGTGTTTGTGCACTGGATTGCATTGAATAATTATATGAACAAATATCAAAAGTATAGTAGCATAATTCTGAAAGTACCCCGGTTGCCAAGAACAGCTTTCCAAGGAGAAGATATGTTACTTGACCCGAGTCAGAGCTTGAAATAGGTTTCGCATTTTGTTACCTAACACACGACGAGCATCTCGTCGTCGGTAAGCTCCTACATCACCAACGTGATCTTACAATAATATGCATACCCTGCCCAACTCAGGGCCTTCTCCGCTTTCTGCAGCTGTGACTTTCTATGTCACTCAGTTGTCCACTATCACTCCTTGCTAGCACTTATTCCTACAAGCGTTACACGTGCCACGTCTGCCTCTGCAGCTTCTCGTTCACGAACGACCATTCCCGAAAATCTGTCCTTCCCGGTCAGACTCTGCGGGTGGACGTTCGGAATAGGAAGCGTCAATAACTCTGCTGGGTGTCTTTTGTAGACCACCCAACAGCAACAGGGACTGAAGGGAAGATAGGGAGACAGATTCTGGAAAGGTGTAATAATGAGAGGGTTGATGTGATGAGACGTTTTAATTTCGCAAATATTGTTTAGCATTTCCCGAATGGGAAGTATTTAGCTGTGGTAGAGTCTGTTACCTGTTTTCAGGAAGACTTCATGACACACTATGTAGAAAAGCTTACAAGAAGAGAGGCTGTACTTGACCTGGTATTGTAAAATGAATCCGTTCAGGTGCTGGTCTGTCAGTGGGAGAGCATTTTGGAGATAGTGGTCACAATTCTATAGCCTTTACCAGAGCATTGGAGAGGGATAGGAACAGACAAATTAGAAAGGAGTTTAATTGGAGTAAGGGGAAATATGACGCTATCAGGTAGGAAATTGGAAGCATAATTGGAAACAGATTTTCTCAGGGAAATGTTCGGGAAAAAAGTTGCAAATGTTCAGATTATATCTGTGTGGGGTTCTGCGTAGGTACTTTCCTATGAAACATGGAAAGTAGGGTACAGGAACCGTGGTGTACAAAGGCATTTGTAAATCTAGTCAGGAAGAAAAGAAGAACTTGCGAGAGGTTCAAACACCTAAATAATGATAAAAATCTAGACGATTATAAGGCTAGCAGGAATGTGCTTAAAATGAAATTAGGAGAGTCAGAAGGGGCCATGAAAAGGTCTTGGTGGACAAGATTAAGGAAAACGTTAAGGCATTCTACAAGTATGTGAAGAGTAAGTGGATATTAATGTCTCCGTCTGTCTGACTAGACCTTTAATGAGCCCGGCTTTCTGCGGCGCAGACCAGGGCGAAGAATATGGAGATCCTGGACTGCCCAGACATCAAAGTTCCCCTCTCGGCCTCGCGAATGTGGTCCAACGGAATGAGAAGCCGTACATGTGGCACCAAGATGGCTGCAGGAGCTGTCGGGAGATGACGTAATGCGTTATCCAATCGCCTTAGGGGATCCACTACGTATTTGGGTAGGGTTTTCTCCCGAAGATACCCACAAGACAGTGGGATCAGTAACCCTGGATAGGGGCCATACCGGGTACTGTCAGCAGGAGCCAGCTGAGCCTGGGACTCGTGTGAGTCAGCGTCGTCACGACCTGTGGTAATGACATATGGAGCAACTACCCAATACCCAAAGCAAGATCATAAATTGTAAGAGATTAGGACCAATCAAGTGTGACAGTGGAGAACTGTGTATCATACCGGAGGAGACAGCAAAGGTACTTAATGAATACATTGCTTCAGTATTCAGTACGGAAAAAGATCTTGACGATTGCAGGGATGACTTGCAGCAGACTGAAAAGTCTGAGCAGGTAGAGGATGTGCTCGAGCTTCTCGAAGACATCAAGTTGGATAAATCACACGGACCAGACGGAATATACCTCGAGGCTACTGTGGGAGATTACTGATCCTCTGCAGATAATCTTTGCGTTATCAGTTAGGACGGGAGAGGTTCCGGACGACTGGAGAGTTGCGGATGCTGTTCCCTTATTCGAGAAAAGGAGTAGGGATAGTCCAGGAAATGATAGATCAATGAACAGATCAGTGGTTGGTAAGTTAAAGAAGATCCTGAGAGTCAGGATTTATGAACATATGTAGAGGCATAATATGATTAGGAATAGTCAGCACGGCTTTGATAAAAGCAGGTCGTACGTTACGAGCCTAATTGAGTTTTTTTTTTGAGGATGTGACTAAACACCTTGTTGAAGCTCGAGCTGTAGATGTAGTGTATACGGATTTTAGTAAAGTAAGGAGGCATGGGATCCAAGGGGACATTACTTTGTGGATTCAGAATTGGCTTGCCCACAGAATGCAAAGAGTGGTAGTAGACGGGTCATATTCTGCATGGACATGAGTGACCAGCGGTTTGCCTCACGGATCTGTTCTGGGAACCCTTCTCTTGGAGATTTTTATAATTGCCTTGATTACGGAAGCAGGAGGATGCATAAGTAAATTTGCAGATGACACAAAGTTTGTGGGTGTTGAGAAGAGCTGTCGTAGGTTACAGCGGGACATGAATAGGATGCAAAACTGGGATGAGAAGTGGCAGATGGAGTTCAACCCAGTTAAGCGTGAGGTGGTTCATGTTGGTAGATCAGATATGATTACAGAATATAGCATTAATTGTAATAATCTTGAAAGTGTTGAGGATTGAGAGATCTTGGGGTCCGACACCACAGGACACACAAAAGTGCTCTGCAGTTCAAATCCGTGGTTAGGAAGGCACACGTTGCAGTGACATCATCAATCTTGGGATTGATTTTAAGAGCCGAGAGTTAATGTCGCAGCAAATTAAGACGCTGGTCAGACCCCACCTGGAGTACGGTGCTCAGTTCTAATCGCTGCAGGAGGGACGTGGAAACAATAGAAAGGGTTCAGAGGTGATATACAAGGACGCTGCTTGGATTGGGGAACATGCCTTATGAGTATAGCTTGAGTTAAATCGGCCTTTTCTCCTTGAAGCAACGGAGGATGAGACGTGATCTGATAGAGGTGTACATGTTCTGAGAGGCATTGATCATGTGGGTAGTCAGAGGCTTTTAGCCAGGGCTGAAATGGCAAGCAGGAGAGGGCGGAGTTTTAAGGTGCTTGCAAGAAGGTACAGAGGAGATGACAGGTGTAATTTGTTTTTGTTATGCAGAGAGTGTTGAGTGCGTGGAATGGGCTGCCGGTGGCGGTGGTGGAGTTGGAAAAGATAAGGTCGTCTAAGAGGCACCTAGATGGATACATGGAGTTTAGAATAGTAGAGGGCTATGGGTAAAGCATAAGTAGTTCTAAGGTAGGTCATGTTCAGCACAGATCTGTTGGCCAAGGGCCTGTATTGCGCTGTAAGTTTTCTATGTTCCTATGTTTCTACCATCAATCGCAGAGAGCGGTGTTGACAGCGGTGTGAACCTTCCTCTTTGTAGGACATGCGCATCAGCAGATGCGTAAATAGGGCCCCGGAAATCAACTCCAGCCACGCTAATCATAAACTATACTTCCGTCTGGCAAACGGTACCGAAGCATGAAGGCCAGGATCAACAGGCTCCGGGAAAGCCCCTTTCAACAGGCCATCAGATTGATCAATGCACGTCGATCTGATTGAATATCTGTAGGTACATTGTATGTGACTGTACATACATGTATACAAAACAATTCTGCACACAATCTTAGTGTTTGGGCAATATCCTACAACACGGATGATAAATAACAGCGCACCTAACACCAATCCCTGTAGCACACTCGTCAGAGTCAATGTATCAACCACCCACTCCCTGGCCTCTTACGCTAAAACAGTGTTGCTTTCACGTTGTTTTAGTTTGAAGTGTCTGACAACGTCCGAAACAAATCCACAACTGAAGAAACAAAGGAATGTAGTGACGTCACTGTTTCATGTGGACATAATCGGCACTTTGGATTTTCAGCACTCTCTTTCAGTGCCAATATAATGCATTGCATTCTATGGTGTTCAATCCAGTTTTTGTGTCAACAAACAGACCAGCCTTGGAAGTAGCTGATAGAACACACATTTTAGTTTCTACTTTTGTTCAAACCGAATATGATTGAAAAATGTTGGTAGAGTTGTGTCATCTCCGGCTGATGTCTTTAAAGTGAAATAGACTGCGTTACGTCACGGTGATGGAATAAAGTCTTCAAGTGATTCACGAGCAGATGTTCTGTGCTTCATACCGGACGGCCGATGCCGCATTTCAGCAGCTGAAGCCTGGTGTCTTGGAAATGACACTGGTAGAGTTCATATTATCTTCTGTTGTAAAGTTAATAACTTGTAACATCCCTTGGGGAGACGAATTCATGACACGGTTTCAGAATGAGAAACACACTTTAATATCAGTGCTTTGTAGCTCGTTGTCACTTATGTGACTTGTGAAATAACCACACTAATTGTCTCAGAGGAATTGTTCTGAATTGCATATAATTCTGTAAATTCGATCACCGGTCCTCATGAGCGGTTGGAATGCTCCGTACAACTGAACGTTGCCCCTGACGGAATATGGGATATCCAGCGATTTTCTACATCGCGAGCATATTCTATCCTGCAATTATAGCGATTGGTGTCCCAGGTAAGATACTGGAGCTGGGCACTAAATGCATGGTGCCGTCGTCTTGCTTCTGTTCAGCTGCGCTGTTGGGAATTTTACTCCGCACAGATGCTTGCCTCAGTTTCAGTTTCCATCTTTTTCTGAAATGATATTTTTCCTCTTTTGCTATATACGTTGTTGCCGATATTGCCATAGTTTCATAGTCTGATCTCGCTCGGCTCTCTGATACGGCAGTGATCGCTTTTCTAGATCGACAGTCTTTTCAGACGACCTTCCAGTCGAATATCGACATGCAGTTCATTTACTCCTTAATCACTAAATTATAACTCATGCTTTGAAACTCACTAATATCACTACAAACAAACCCTTCAGCTGTTTCACCTCCGATAATGGAAATGCTGTTGTTTATGGAGCGATCGACCGTTCAGCGGTACGTGCATCGTGGAAGTCAGATGCCTCGCTCGAAAGTCTCGTAAAGTCTCCAGTCCATTATTCTCCTCCTGCCGGCATGTGCTGATTAAGCCGGCACACATTGGATTTCTGTGTTTTGCTTCCAAAAAAACTATACCTTACATAGCATTGGAAAAATAGTGTGCCGTCACACAGTTGCAACTACCGATAATTTTGTGTTGTTTTTCTTTTTTTTTTGGATTTTACTGTAGTTAATTTAACGGCGATTGTGATCCTATCCCGGGGAAAATGCGGACTCTCCAAATGCATCACCTGTTACCTGGTTGGAATGGCAACAGCGGATCTGATCGTGGTTCTAGTTTTCGCTTTAGTTGATCAGACCAACAAAATCTACATGTATTGCAGATCCCTGCTCATCACTCCTGTATGCGCTCTGATATTTGTAATTAGGGTGATAACGAGGGACTGCTCTGTTTGGTTTACGGTCAGTTTTACCTTCGATCGTTTCATCGCAATATGTTGCTGGAAGCTACGGGATAGATACTGCACCGAGAGAACAGCGACGGTAGTTATGGTGACCGTGGTTATAGTGAGCTGCGGAAGAAGTGTCCAGTTTTACTTTGCTGTTGAACCTTACGTTTTTATAGACAACATACCGTATCATTGCGCCCTGACACATGAATACGCTACTTTACCCGTGTGGAAAGGACTCGAATTACTGGACAGCATTTTAACACCGTTGCTACCAATCGGATTAATTCTAGTATTTAATGGGTTAACAGTAAGACATATCATTGCGGCCAATAGAGTGCGCAGAGGACTTCGGAATAGCAGTGATAATCAGCAGGATACCGAGATAGAAAACCGCAGAAAATCAATGATTTTATTGTTTGCAATATCAGCTAATTTCATTTTATTTTGGATACCCTATGTAGCTCATTCCCTGAAATGGCAACTGGTAAACTACTTGTATGAGGACAGATATTTGAGTTCCCCGGAATATATACTACAACAACTTGGGTTCATGTCGCAAGTTCTGAGTATGTGCACCAACACGTGTATCTATACACTGACACAGAGGAAATTCCGAAAAGAGCTGAAAAATGGCGTGAAGTATGTGTTTACATTAAATGGCCATCTGTGTAGATAACGTCCAAGTCCAATTGCAATTCAGCGGAGTTTTCTAATAAAACAGTTTTAAAAATGAGTAGGTCATGAATTCAAACAATCGTTTGCCTGGTCATCCTGAAATTGCAAAACCCACGGAAGGTTGCCTACTTCATACGGTTAAGGTAGGAAACTGGGCAAACATTTAATGGGCTGACGTGATTGCTACATTGGTTGAATTACTCCAAACTATCAAAGAGACTTGACAGACACAGGGGCAGGAATGGATTCCGGACAGACTCGGGTTCAGATGTTACAAAAAAGTCGGGTAAAGGGAGTAAAGTGAGTGTCATTGAAACACAGTATGACAACACTGTTGTTCAAAGGGAGGAAACAGTGGAGAGATTGTCTATTGATAGACTGTGATTAGAGCTCAGAAGCAGAAAGAGAGCAATCACTCTTTTGGGACTATCCTTAGAGACCGCACACTCCGCACACTACGCAAATCAAAACAAAGAGAAGTAGAGAGCGCAAGGACGTGATCAGGAGATATATTTTAAACAGGTGGCATATTAACAGGGTTGCTGTGAGAGGTAAATTATACGTCCCTAATATTCATTGGTACTTCCTCGGGTTAAAGGGTTCAAATATGATGGTATTTCTCAATAAGCTGGCAGGTGTCATAGAGGATCTAGTATCATAAATATCACATAACTCCTCGCGGGTCAACTGTTTGACATTTACTATAAGCATTCAATTTACCATAATCATTCAGTGTGCTAGGAGCTGACAGTATTGAATGTAGTTAATTGGTGGTATCAGATAGGCACTTGGAGCCGAATTTTGGAAATGGTGTGCACCTTGAAATGCGCAACGTGTGATTGTTAATGGAACAGTTGACTGGGGTTCAGTACAGACTTGTCAGGGTCAGGCGAGTGACGGAAGGTAGCCTAAAGTAACCCTGGTTGACAAGAGATATGGAAAACCTCGTCACGAAGAAGAAGGAAAGATACTTATGATTCAGGAAAAAATGATTAGGCAGGGCTATGGAAATTCACAATCTAGCAGGAAGGAAATTAACTGAGCTTAGAAGAATTAGAAAGGGACGTGAGAATACCTTAGAGAGTCGCATTAAGGTGCACGAAGAACAGAGGGTGACGGGAAAAAGGGTGGGACACATCAGACATTAAAGAGGAAACATGTTTCTGGCTTGCGAGGAGGCAGTGAAAGTTTTTAATGATACTTTGCTTCAGTATTCACCAGTATGCGCGACCTTGATGAATGTGGATCCAGCGTAAAAAGCCGGATATACCGGGACATGCCTACGTCAAGAATAATGCTTTGGGAAATGTAAAACATTAAAATAAACCATTCACCAGTGATCGACGGTATGTACCCGATATATTTACAGAAAACTGGCGAAGATATTACTGCGCTTTTGGACATGACACTTACAGCTTCACTGTCTACCAGGGAATTGGAAAACATGACATTTACATCTTCACTGTCTACCAGGGAATTGGAAAACGGCAAATGTTAATTCTCGTTTTAAAGAATTGAAATAGGGATAGTCCTGAGAACTACAGGCCAGTGGGTATTCGGTCAGTAGTGGGAAGCTATTGGAGAGGAGATTGATGGATATCTGGTGCAAACTATTCAGGATGGGAACAGTCAGCATCGATTGTGGGAGCAGATCGTCCCTTATGAGCCTGATTGAATTCCTTGGAAGCGTGATAAAAGTTATACAGATAAAGACAGAACAGTTAATGGTGGGTGTATTAATAATGTAAGGTGTTTGACCGGTTTATGCTTGGTGGGCACGTTCAGAGGGTCAGACGGAACTGGATCGAGCGAAACCTGGTTGCGTACACTCAATGCTGGCATATTAAAAGAAGGCAGATTAGATAATCGAAGGAGTGCATTCTGCCTGGAAGACAGTGGCCAGTGATGTTCCACAAGGAAGGTATTCACTTTAGCTCACGTTAGAACTACATCTCCACTCCGCCATTGCAGTGTTCTGAAAGACCGACTGTAATTTGACCTCCCTGCGAAACTTGAATATTTTATTTAATTACCGCTGACGATGTATGCAAAATGCTGAATTTCTGAATGGAACTGCACGCGATATAACCTGATCTCAATTTGCATATTACAGGGCTGATGCTGCAATGATAACAAAACAAATTTATCCAATGGAACCCTCACATTCAACATTTGAACTCTTCAGCTGCATCTGTTGTGCTTTCCAAATTAACCAATACACAAAAATGCGAATTTCAAATTCCCATTTCAAGTATACGTGCCGACGTATCCTTGAGCAGCGTGTTTGTCGTACCCGGAATAGAAACTTTCATATTTCGATCCCTTCAATGTTGATTTCACCTAGCCGGTGTGGAATCCGCGTCTCCCTCTTGAAATCAATACAAAAGCGGACAAGTTAAAGAACAAGTTAAAGATCTAAATACGTAGGTAAAACAAAACAAAAATGCAAACATGCACATTCTTATTTTCAAATAAGTTGCAGGTCACCGGCGTATGGAGAATATACAGTTAAATGCCAGGGTGAAATTCCTTATCAAAGAGCACAGGGAAGGTAAATGACGGTGATAGTGGCCCAGGTACACTAACAGTTTCGGAAAGAAAAAAACCCTCTGAAATTCACATCAGGTGCTGGAAATGTATTCCAGTCAACGAAACAGGCATTTTCAGATATTCGTGTCGTGTTGTAAAACAAAGGATTAATTCAAACATTCTCTCTCAACACACCTAATAAGCACATGACGGCCTTCCGTTTAGTCACGCACGAATTAAGTCTCTTTATATTTCAAGTGAAGTGACAAATGTCCGGTCCTTCTTCAATATTTTACGTTCTCGATGCATTCACACACTAAACTTTCACAGTACGTGGCATAAGTTTAATTGTTTAACAATTCAGAAAAAGATCTAAAATTAGTATCAGACAATAAGATAAATTTTCTCGTCTAAAGCAAATGGACTCTGAAGCTACGCATTGTCCGTAAATTAATATTCAACCTATTTAAAAATAACGTCACCGCGTCATCAGATCTCCAGCGCCGTCCACGTTCACTCACCTCCAATCTCTGTCCAAGGATAGGATTCAGAGTAAAGAACGTATTGTAGCGTAGTATCAGGGTTAATAATCCCCATTACCACCAATGAATTAATAGGTTAGCACACTGTACTGGGAACATTGCCTCAACAAAATCCAATCCAGATATATCGCCTTTTACACCTTACTGATGCAGTGAATGTATATTCCTTTCGTGCTTTACCTCCCTTATAATCTCACACTTGCACTTTCTTATGCACACGCTAGAACATTTTTACTAAATCTCAATGCCTCACTGCGTGTAAGGACAGATGGATCAAACAATATCATAGACTTTCTAGATTCGTTGGTGCTGCGAGAGACTAAAAGTCGTCACCAAATATAATGTTTATTTACTGAGGCCCTTAGAACACATCTATAGGTTTAACGTAAATGTAGTTGTGTGCTTGCCGTTACCTTTTACATTTAACGTTTGTTTACAGTTGGTTGGCACATCGAGCGAGATACTCTGTTCATACCCAGAAACAACTCAACGGATTGTTGAATTCCTCACTTGCTTCCTTACTGGTGCATTTTCCGCAAATGAATCATTCAAATCAATTTCCTTTCATCTGCTGTACCTAGACCGTGTACTGCTCTCCAGTGATCAGTTGTCTGGATCAGCTCACTGTGATCATCACCAGGCACTAATGTCCCAATTTCCTGAGCAATATCTCTCAGATGCTGAAACACGAAGTAAGTAGTGCATGTTATATACTTATTTCAGTTTCCTGGCTCGTTTCCTTACTTTGAGATTTCTCTCTAGTCCCACATGGGGAAACATCCTAGAGCAGTATAGGGTTCTTCGGTTTGTATACTGGCAAGAGATATTTGGAACGAGGCTACCTATTAAGGTCATAATCGTACGGAGCTGCGTCACTACATCCCCTCCCACTTCAAAAAGCAATTTCATATCTCTCTGAGTGGACAGGTTTGTCCTGCAACTTTTCTATCTGGTCTGGAATCTTCTTCTAATCGCTAGTGTTATGTTTCTTTTCTAATAATGATTTAGGAATTACATTCATAATCCGTTTAAATCAATGCAAATTTTTCCCAATACGTCCACCTTGCTGGAAGCTAAAATGCTTCTTATCACTCACTATTTTCTATAATAAGCTTTCTAAAACTTGTTCAAATGCATCATTATCGATGGTTCTCGCACCCACTTTCTTTGTAAGTTATTAGGTTTCTCCTTACGGTGAACTTCTTTTCTCTTCAAGCCCGGACACCACCTCATGCAACGCATGATTGCTTCTTCTGACCAATTCCCTTGTATTTTAGCTGGCAGCCGACTTTCTACTCAATCCTCAATTAAACATCCTTCTGATCTGGCTTCGTTTAAATACCGCACGTCACATCGTCCCGTGGGTAATCATCCATATCTTTACCATAGTTTTTTTGTTTATATAAGTCCTCGTTACGTATTTTTCCATCAGGATAGTTTTTAAAGCAAGTTGTGCAGTTAAGGGTGACATTAATTTCAGAAATTCGGAGTAGGAGAACCCAGTGACTAATGGACAACAGGAAACGTTAATCTATTGTATCTTGACCCAGTATGTTCATGCACCAACAAGAGGAGAATCCTGTCTAGATTTGATATTCTGTAACAATCACGGTAGAGTTTTGAGTGGGGAAGTTGTTGAGCCTTTAGGAACAAGTGATCATAGCATTGTTAGTCTCGAAGTTTTTTGTGAGTGTATCAGTAAATACCAAAACAACTGCATTCAATTTCGGGAAGGTAAAGTTTGTGAAGAGACGGCTAAGACTTTCGAAGTTGAACTAGAAGGAACTGCTTGACATTGAGTCAGTTAAGCAGCAATGGAACCGATTTAAAGAGATGATACAGGCAATGCAGGAAACTTTGATACCCAAGGTCGGGAGAAGCAATAAAAACAATAGATCATTTTTCAAATTTCAAAGTAAAATTTTATTATCAGTGTACCCAGATGACACCACAGACAACCCTCAGATTCTTTTCCTGTGGCTATACATAGATGTTCTATAGAAGATGACATGGGTGAATAAAGATATACCTAAAATCTTGAAGACGGCTAGATAAGGAAAACAGAAACATCTTAATTATGTTAACCGTAGGAGATATGGGAAATTGAGAGCTAGAATAAAAGGGAAATTCACATTGTCCAACGGCAGGTTGAGAAGTATATTGCCGAAGAAAGACCCAAAGATACTTTTTTCTCAATAATGTAGTAGTAATGGAAATGGAATAACCGTGAGATGCTACACTATGCTGAGAATGACATAACTGTTAACACATAGATTACTGAGGCATTCACCTGTGAATATGCAGGTCGTGAGTTATAGAGTTCATGGTCTGAGAAGAATTTAGATGTCGTGTTGGACTCAACACTATCATCATCTAGTCAATGCACAGAAGCGATTAAGAAGGATAATAGAATGTTGGTCTATACATTTCGATCAGTGGAGTTAATTTTCAGAGACGTTTACCTTAATCTGTATAACGCGCTTGTAAGCACACACTATGAGTACTGTGTACAGTCTTATTCTCCATATTACTTGAGGGATTCTGAAGGTACTGGTGACAGTTCAGAGAAGGGAGACTAAAATTATCGGATGTTTATAGGATCTGAGCTAAGAAGAATGATTGAAATAACAAAATTTATCAGCCCAGGTAGATATATAATTAAAGAAGAAGTGATAAAGGTCTTCAAAATTATTAAGAGTATAAGTAAAGAAGCCTACTGCGTCTGCAAAGTTAATCTATCCTTGAAGGCACCGGCTATAGATGGAGACTGGTAAAAGGGATAGTTCAGACAAACGTCAGGAAGCATTTCACGTAAGGTTGGTACCAACAAAACTTAGGAAATGTTTCTCGACCGCGAAAAATTATGAAACATTCGTTTTTTTTTTGCCAAGTAGATGGGAATGTAGTCGCTTCAGCAAAAATATTTCTAATAATCTGGCCATTTTACGAGCCATATGCTTGGTGATTGTGGTGACGGCAACAGTGAAGATGTAGATAGAGGGCAGAGAAGCACAAGGTGCAAAATGCAAGTCAGGGCAGTTCTAGCAGATTTTTTAAAAAGGAAAACACTTGGAATGTCGGAAATATCGGCAGTGACAAAACAGTTTATTGCACACGTTGCTCAGACCATGGAGCTCTGCTGCTAGTAAACACAAAGTGATACTGCATTATCGCCTTGACTCCCCATTTTCACTTGTTTCTGTTGTTCAGTCTGCATCTTTCTGCATGGTTCTGGCGAGAATAAACGTGAGACTGAGTAATAGCATTACATCTTCCGCCGCTGCTGTGCACACAAATACTATATATTTCAGAATATCATGTGTTCCCTGTTCGTTCGAACATCCCTATACTCTCTCTCTCTCTCTCTCTCTCCCTCTCTCTCTCTCTCTCTCTCTCTCTCTCTCTCTCTCTCTCT
Organism: Hypanus sabinus; assembly: GCF_030144855.1. Lineage (NCBI taxonomy): Eukaryota > Metazoa > Chordata > Chondrichthyes > Myliobatiformes > Dasyatidae > Hypanus > Hypanus sabinus. The sequence goes on from NW_026779686.1 coordinate 76,401, forward strand.
CTCTCTCTCTCTCTCGCTCTCTCTCTAACTCTCTCTTTGACATGTCCCTCTCTGACATGTATCCCATCTATCACATTGATAGATGGTCTGAATTTTAAAGCTTTATTTCAACGTGTTTCCGGAGAACTGACTTCGAAATTGGAAGTTAAAACATAATCTTTACAAACTTTCTGCTAGACATATCTACCTTTCCAGAAAACTCTTATTATTATTTTTTTATTCTTTCTTTACATAGAACATAGAATACCTACGGTACCATCCAGGCAATTCGGCCCACAAAGTTGCGCCGAATATTAACATGCTTACCTATAGCCCTCTATTTTTCTAAGCACAATGTACAAATCCAACAGTGTATTAAAATGATCTGGATGATGGAGTGGTAAATTGGATTATTAAGTATGCAGATGATACTAAGATAGGTGGCGTTGTTGATAATGAAGTAGGTTTTCAAAGCTTGCAGAGAGATTTCGGCCAATTAGAAGGGTGGGCTGAAAGATGGCAGGTGGAGTTTAATGTGATAAGTGTGAGGTGCTACATTTTGGTAGGAATAATCAAAATAGGACATACGTAGTAAATGGTTGGGCATTGAGGAATGCAGCAGAACAGAGTGATCTAGGACTAATGGTGCATAGATCCCTGGAGGTGGAATGACATGTGGATAGGGTGGTGAAGAAAGCTTTTGGCAATCGGGCCTTTATAAATCAGAGCATTGAGTATCGGAGGTGAGATGTAATGTTATAATTGTACAAGATTTTGGTGAGGCCAAATTTGGAGAATTGTCTACAGTTCTGGTCATCGACTTACAGAAACGATGTCAAGAAATTAGAGAAAGTACAGAGGAGATTTGCTAGAATGTTACGTGGGTTTCAGCACCTATGTTACAGAGAAAGGTTGACCAAGTTAGGTCTTTATTCTATGGAGCGTAGAAGGTTGAGGGCGGACTTGATACAGGTATTTAAAGTTATGAGGGGGATAGATAGAGTTGATGTGGATAGGTTTTTCCATTGTGAGTAGGAGAGATTCAAACAAGAGGACATGAGTTGAGATTTAAGGAACAAAAGTTCAGGGGTAACATGAGGGGGAATTTCCTTACTCTGATAGTGTTAGCAGTGTGGACAGAGCTTCCAGTAGAAGTGGTAGAGGCAGGTTCTATTTTGTCATTTAAATAAAAAAATATGGATAGATATATGGACAGGAAAGGAGTGGAAGGTTGTGGGCTGAGTGCAGGTAGGTTGAACTTGGTGAGAATAAGCATTTGGCACAGACTGGTAGGAACGAGATGGCCTGTTTCCGTGCTGTCGTTGTTATATGGTTATGTAATTAAGACCCTATCGTATCCGCCTCCACCACTGTTTCCAGCAGCCCATTCAACGCACTCACCACTCTCTGAGTAAATAAAAATACCCCTGACATCTCCTCTGTAGCTACTCCCCGGAACCTTAGACCTGTGCGCTCTGATGGCAACCATTTCAGCCTTGGGAAAAAAAGCCTCCGCCTGTCTACTTGATCAATGCTTCTCTCACCTTATACAACTCAGGCAAGTCACGCCTCATCCTCCGTCTCTTCAAGGAGAGAAAGCTGAGTTCACTCAAGCTATTCTCCTAAGGCAAGCTCCTCCATCCAGGCAACACCCTTGTAAATCGCCCCTGCACCCTTTCTATGGGTTTCACTTCCTTCCGGTAGTGAGGCGACCAGAAGTGAGCACATTTCTCCAAATGGGGACTGCCAGGGTCCCATATAGCTGCAACATTACCTCTCGGCTCCTAAAATCATTATCATGATTGATGAAGGCCAATGCACCGTATGCCTTCTCAGCCATTGAGTCAACCTGAGTAGAAGCTGTGAATGTCCTATGGACACGAACAGCAAGGTCCCTCTAATCCTCCACATTGCCAAGAATCTTACCATTAATGCTATATTCTGCCGTCATATTTGACCTACCAAAATGAACCACCTCACACTTTTCTGTGTTGGTCTCCATCTGTAACTTGTCAGCCCTGTTTTGCATCGTAGCAACGCCACGCTGTAAACTCCGACAGCCCTCCACACTATCCACAGCACCTCCAAGCTTTGTGTCATCAGCAGACATACTAACCCATCAATTCAGTTCCTCATCCAGGTCAATTATAAAAATCACGAAGAGTAAGGGCCCCTGAATAGATCTCTGAGGCACATCACTTGTCACAGTCCTCATGCGGAATATGACCCATCTACAAACACACTTTGCCTTCTGTGGGCAAGCCAGTTCTGGGTCCACAAAGCAGTGTCTCCTTGGATCCTATGGCTCTTTACTTTTCCAATAAGCTTGGCATAGGGTAACTTATCAAATGCCTTGCTAAAATTCATATACACTGCATCTACTGCTCTACCTTCATCAATGTGTTTAGACACATCCTTAAAAATTTCAGTCAGACTCGTAAGGCACGTCCTGCCGTTGACAACGCCATGCTGACTATTCCTAATCAGATTATGCTTCCCCAGAAGTTCATAAACTCTGCATCTCAGGGTCTTCTCCATCAATTTACCAACCATTGAAATAACACTCAATGGCCTATAAATTCCTGGGCCATCCCTACTCACTTTCTTGAATACGGGAACAACATCCGCAACCTCCAATTCTCCGGAACCTCTACCGTCCTCGTTGATAATGCAAAGCTCATATTGAGAAAGGCTCAGCAATCTCCTCCCGCGCTTCCCATATTAGACTGGGGTATATCCCGTCTGGACTGGTGACATATCCAACCTGATACATTCCAAATGTTCCAGCACATCTTCTTCCTTAATATCTACATTCTCAAGCCTTTCCGTTCACTGCAAATCATCCCTACAATCGCCAAAATCATTTTCCGTAGAGAATACTGAAGCAAAGTATTCATTAGGTACCTCCGCTATTTCCTCCGGTTCCATACACACTTTTGCACTGTCACACCTGATTGGTCCTATTCCTAACTTCCACCCACAGAGACTTTATAAACAACTCCTCCGTAACTTACTTTTTTTTCAGCAGCCGTTACACTATCTCTGACCTACAGTGTCACGCTCCCATTTCTTTTTCCTCTCTCCCTCTACTTCCTGAATATCTAAAGCCTGGCACTTAGAGTACCCATTCCTGCCGCTGCACCATTCAAGTCTCCATAATGGCCACCATACCATTACTTCTGTTTTCCATCTTCTGGGATGATATATATTGAGCAATAAAATGTACATGTTTCATAAAAGTAGTATTACAGCAGCATGTGATACCATTCTCAGCCATGGATGTATTCGAACATTTGTCCACCAATTACAAAATTTACTCCAAAAACCTGCGTCTCTTAGTATTTCCTTTGTCTTATCAGCGTGTGTTTTAATCACTTTTGTGAGTTTAGTCCATAGATCTATTGTATCATTTGCTTCCTCCACAAAACGTGTCTAGCCTGCTGTCATGTCAAGGATTTGTGGCAACTCGGAAGCAACATAATCCAGAGATTATCGTCTATATCCGCATGTTGGAGCTGGGATTTTTCTTTTATCACTCTGTATAATACAAAATTGAGTCCTCCTTTTCCTTCTTTGTTAGACAACAAAGCTCAGATATTCTCTTCAGGTTGTGTTAAACCT
>NW_026779687.1:0-79784 GCF_030144855.1 Hypanus sabinus
GTGTGTCTGGTCACATCCCGGCCGGACGACGGAGGGGTCAGTGTGTCCGGTCACATCCCGGCCGGACGACGGAGGGGTCAGAGTGTCGGTCACATCCCGACCCCGGCCAGACGACGGAGGGGGTCAGAGTGTCCCTGTCACATCTCGACCCCAGCCGGACGACGGTGGGGTCAGTGTGTCGGTCACATCCCGACCCCGGCCAGGAGGGGTCAGTGTGTCCGGTCACATCCCGACCCCGGCCGGACGACGGAGGGGTCAGTGTGTCCGGTCACATCCCCGGCCAGACGATGGAGGGGTCAGTGTGTCTGGGTCACATCCCGGCCGGACGACAGAGGGGTCAGTGTGTCCGTTTACATCCCGACCCCGGGCCGGCCGAAGGAGGGGTCAGTGTGTCCGGTCACATCCCGACCCCGGCCGGACGACGGAGGGGTCAGTGTGTCCGGTCACATCCCGGCCGGACGACGGAGGGGTCAGAATGTCCGGTCACATCCCGACCCCGGCCAGACGACGGAGGGTCAGAGTGTCCGGTCACATCCCGACCCCGGCCAGACGACGGAGGGGTCAGAGTGTCCGGTCACATCCCAACCCCGGCGGACGACGGAGGGGTCAGTGTGTCCGGTCACATCCCGACCCCGGCCGGACGACGGAGGGGTCAGTGTGTCCGGTCACATCCCGGCCGGACCACGGAGGGGGTCAGTGTGTCCGGTCACATCCCGGCCAGACGATGGAGGGGTCAGTGTGTCTGGTGACATCCCGGCCGGACGACGGAGGGGTCAGTGTGTCCGGTCACATCCCGACCCCGGCCAGACGACGGAGGGGTCAGTGTGTCCGGTCACATCCTGGCCAGACGATGGAGGGGTCAGTGTGTCTGGTCACATCCCGGCCGGACGACGGAGGGGTCAGTGTGTCCGGTCACATCCCGGCCGGACGACGGAGGGGTCAGAGTGTCCGGTCACATCCCGACCCCGGCCAGACGACGGAGGGGGTCAGAGTGTCCGGTCACATCCCGACCCCAGCCGGACGACGGTGGGGTCAGTGTGTCGGTCACATCCCGACCCCGGCCAGACGACGGAGGGGTCAGTGTGTCCGGTCACATCCCGACCCCGGCCGGACGACGGAGGGGTCAGTGTGTCCGGTCACATCCCGACCCCGGCCAGACGACGGAGGGGTCAAGTGTGTCCGGTCACATCCCAGCCGGACGACGGAGGGGTCAGTGTGTCCGGTCAAATCCCGAACCCTGGCCGGACGACGGAGGGGGTCAGTGTGTCCGGTCACATCCCGACCCCGGCCGGACGACGGAGGGGGTCAGTGTGTCCGGTCACATCCCGACCCCGGCCGGACGACGGAGGGGGTCAGTGTGTCTGGTCACATCCCGGCCGGGACGACGGAGGGGTCAGTGTGTCCGGTCACATCCCGGCCGGACGACGGAGGGGTCAGAGTGTCCGGTCACATCCCGACCCGGGCCAGACGACGGAGGGGTCAGTGTGTCCGGTCACATCCCGACCCCCGGCCGGACGACGGAGGGGTCAGTGTGTCCGGGTCACATCCCGACCCCGGCCAGACGACGGAGGGGTCAGTGTGTCCGGTCACATCCCAGCCGGACGACGGAGGGGTCAGTGTGTTCCGGTCAAATCCCGACCCTGGCCGGACGACGGAGGGGTCAGTGTGTCCGGTCAAATCCCGACCCTGGCCGGACGACGGAGGGGGTCAGTGTGTCCGGTCACATCCCGACCCCGGCCGGACGACGGAGGGGTCAGTGTGTCCGGTCACATCCCGACCACGGCCGGACGACGGAGGGGTCAGTGTGTCCGGTCACATCCCGACCCCGGCCAGTCGACGGAGGGGTCAGTGTGACCGGGTCACATCCCGGCCGGACGACGGAGGGGTCAGAATGTCCGGTCACATCCCGACCCCGGCCAGACGACGAGGGGTCAGAGTGTCCGGTCACATCCCGACCCCGGCCAGACGACGGAGGGGTCAGAGTGTCTGGTCACATCCCAACCCCGGCCGGACGACGGAGGGGTCAGTGTGTCTGGTCACATCCCGGCCGGACCACGGAGGGGTCAGTGTGTCCGGTCACATCCCGACCCCGGGCCAGCCGAAGGAGGGGGTCAGTGTGTCCGGTCACATCCCGACCCCGGCCGGACGACGGAGCGGTCAGTGTGTCCGGTCACAACCCGACCCCTGGCCGGACGACGGGAGGGGTCAGTGTGTCCGGTCACATCCCGGCCGGACCACGGAGGGGTCAGTGTGTCCGGTCACATCCCGGCCAGACGATGGAGGGGTCAGTGTGTCTGGTGACATCCCGGCCGGACGACGGAGGGGGTCAGTGTGTCCGGTCACATCCCGACCCCGGCCAGACGACGGAGGGGGTCAGTGTGTCCGGTCACATCCCGGCCAGACGATGGAGGGGTCAGTGTGTCTGGTCACATCCCGGCCGGACGACGGAGGGGTCAGTGTGTCCGGTCACATCCCGGCCGGACGACGGAGGGGGTCAGAGTGTCCGGTCACATCCCGACCCCGGCCAGACGACGGAGGGGTCAGTGTGTCCGGTCACATCCCGACCCCGGCCGGACGACGGAGGGGGTCAGTGTGTCCGGTCACATCCCGACCCCGGCCAGACGACGGAGGAGTCAGTGTGTCCGGTCACATCCCAGCCGGACGACGGAGGGGTCAGTGTGTCCGGGTCAAATCCCGACCCTGGCCGGACGACGGAGGGGTCAGTGTGTCCGGTCACATCCCGACCCCGGCCGGACGACGGAGGGGTCAGTGTGTCCGGTCACATCCCGACCCCGGCCGGACGACGGAGGGGTCAGTGTGTCCGGTCACATCCCGACCCCGGCCAGTCGACGGAGGGGTTCAGTGTGTCCGGTCACATCCCGGCCGGACGACGGAGTGGTAAGAATGTCCGGTCACATCTCGACCCCGGCCAGACGACGGAGGGAGTCAGAGTGTCCGGTCACATCCCGACCCGGCCAGGACGACGGAGGGGTCAGAGTGTCTGGTCACTTCCCAACCCCGGCCGGACGACGGAGGGGTCAGTGTGTCTGGTCACATCCCGGCCGGGACCACGGAGGGGTCAGTGTGTCCGGTCACATCCCGACCCCGGGCCAGCCGAAGGAGGGGTCAGTGTGTCCGGTCACATCCCGACCCCGGCCGGACGACGGAGGGGGTCAGTGTGTCCGGTCACAACCCGACCCCGGCCGGACGACGGAGGGGTCAGTGTGTCCGGTCACATCCCGACCCCGGCCAGACGACGGAGGGGGTCAGTGTGTCCGGTCACATCCCGGCCGGACGACGGAGGGGGTCAGAATGTCCCGTCACATCCCCGACCCCGGCCGGACGACGGAGGGGTCAGAGTGTCCGGTCACATCCCCGACCCCTGCCGGACGACGGAGGGGTCAGTGTGTCCGGTCACATCCCGACCCCGGCCGGACGACAGAGGGGTCAGTGTGTCCGGTCACATCCCGGCCGGACGACGGAGGGGTCAGTGTGTCCGTTCACATCCCGACCCCGGGCCGGCTGACGGAGGGGTCAGTGTGTCCGGTCACATCCCGACCCCGGCCGGACTACGGAGGGGTCAGTGTGTCCGGTCACATCCCGGCCGGACGACAGAGGGGTCAGTGTGTCCGTTTACATCCCGACCCCGGGCCGGCCGAAGGAGGGGTCAGTGTGTCCGGTCACATCCCGACCCCGGCCGGGACGACGGAGGGGTCAGTGTGTCCGGTCACAACCCGACCCGGCCGGACGACAGAGGGGTCAGTGTGTCCGGTCACATCCCGACCCCGGCCGGACGACGGAGGGGTCAGTGTGTCCGGTCACATCCCGACCCCGGCCAGTCGACGGAGGGGGTCAGTGTGTCCGGTCACATCCCGGCCGGACGACGGAGGGGTCAGAATGTCCGGTCACATCCCGACCCCGGCCAGACGACGGAGGAGTCAGAGTGTCCGGTCACATCCCGACCCCGGCCAGACGACGGAGGGGTCAGAGTGTCCGGTCACATCCCCAACCCCGGCCGGACGACGGAGGGGGTCAGTGTGTCCGGTCACATCCCGACCCCGGCCGGACGACGGAGGGGTCAGTGTGTCTGGTCACATCCCGGCCGGACCACGGAGGGGGTCAGTGTGTCCGGTCACATCCCGGCCAGACGATGGAGGGGTCATGTGTGTCTGGTGACATCCCGGCCGGACGACGGAGGGGTCAGTTGTGTCCGGTCGCATCCCGACCCCGGCCAGACGACGGAGGGGTCAGTGTGTCCGGGTCACATCCCGGCCAGACAATGGAGGGGTCAGTGTGTCTGGTCACATCCCGGCCGGACGACGGAGGGGTCAGTGTGTCCGGTCACATCCCGGCCGGACGACGGAGGGGTCAGAGTGTCCGGTCACATCCCGACCCCGGCCAGACGACGGAGGGGTCAGAGTGTCCGGTCACATCCCTACCCCAGCCGGACGACGGTGGGGTCAGTGTGTCGGTCACATCCCGACCCCGGCCAGACGACGGAGGGGTCAGTGTGTCCGGTCACATCCCGACCCCGGCCGGACGACGGAGGGGTCAGTGTGTCCGGTCACATCCCGGACAGACGATGGAGGGGTCAGTGTGTCTGGTCACATCCCGGCCGGACGACAGAGGGGTCAGTGTGTCCGTTTACATCCCGACCCCGGGCCGGCCGAAGGAGGGGTCAGTGTGTCCGGTCACATCCCGACCCCGGCCGGACGACGGAGGGGTCAGTGTGTCCGGTCACAACCCGACCCCGGCCGGACGACAGAGGGGTCAGTGTGTCCGGTCACATCCCGACCCCGGCCGGACGACGGAGGGGTCAGTGTGTCCGGTCACATCCCGACCCCGGCCAGACGACGGAGGGGTCAGTGTGTCCGGTCACATCCCGGCCGGACGACGGAGGGGTCAGAATGTCCGGTCACATCCCGACCCCGGCCAGACGACGGAGGGGTCAGAGTGTCCGGTCACATCCCGACCCCGGCCAGACGACGGAGGGGTCAGAGTGTCCGGTCACATCCCAACCCCGGCCGGACGACGGAGCGGTCAGTGTGTCCGGTCACATCCCGACCCCGGCCGGACGACGGAGGGGTCAGTGTGTCCGGTCACATCCCGGCCGGACCACGGAGGGGTCAGTGTGTCCGGTCACATCCCGGCCAGACGATGGAGGGGTCAGTGTGTCTGGTGACATCCCGGCCGGACGACGGAGGGGTCAGTGTGTCCGGTCACATCCCGACCCCGGCCAGACGACGGAGGGGTCAGTGTGTCCGGTCACATCCCGGCCAGACGATGGAGGGGTCAGTGTGTCTGGTCACATCCCGGCCGGACGACGGAGGGGTCAGTGTGTCCGGTCACATCCCGGCCGGACGACGGAGGGGTCAGAGTGTCCGGTCACATCCCGACCCCGGCCAGACGACGGAGGGGTCAGTGTGTCCGGTTACATCCCGACCCCGGCCGGACGACGGAGGGGTCAGTGTGTCCGGTCACATCCCGACCCCGGCCAGACGACGGAGGGGTCAGTGTGTCCGGTCACATCCCAGCCGGACGACGGAGGGGTCAGTGTGTCCGGTCAAATCCCGACCCTGGCCGGACGACGGAGGGGTCAGTGTGTCCGGTCACATCCCGACCCCGGCCGGACGACGGAGGGGTCAGTGTGTCCGGTCACATCCCGACCCCGGCCGGACGACGGAGGGGTCAGTGTGTCCGGTCACATCCCGACCCCGGCCAGTCGACGGAGGGGTCAGTGTGTCCGGTCACATCCCGGCCGGACGACGGAGGGGTCAGTGTGTCCGGTCACATCCCGACCCCGGCCGGACGACGGAGGGGTCAGTGTGTCCGGTCACATCCCGGCCAGACGATGGAGGGGTCAGTGTGTCTGGTCACATCCCGGCCGGACGACAGAGGGGTCAGTGTGTCCGTTTACATCCCGACCCCGGGCCGGCCGAAGGAGGGGTCAGTGTGTCCGGTCACATCCCGACCCCGGCCGGACGACGGAGGGGTCAGTGTGTCCGGTCACAACCCGACCCCGGCCGGACGACAGAGGGGTCAGTGTGTCCGGTCACATCCCGGCCAGACGACGGAGGGGGTCAGTGTGTCCGGTCACATCCCGACCCCGGCCGGACGACGGAGGGGTCAGTGTGTCCGGTCACATCCCGACCCCGGCCAGTCGACGGAGGGGTCAGTGTGTCCGGTCACATCCCGGCCGGACGACGGAGGGGTCAGAATGTCCGGTCACATCCCGACCCCGGCCAGACGACGGAGGGGTCAGAGTGTCCGGTCACATCCCGACCCCGGCCAGACGACGGAGGGGTCAGAGTGTCTGGTCACATCCCAACCCCGGCCGGACGACGGAGGGGTCAGTGTGTCTGGTCACATCCCGGCCGGACCACGGAGGGGTCAGTGTGTCCGGTCACATCCCGACCCCGGCCAGACGACGGAGGGGTCAGTGTGTCCGGTCACATCCCGGCCAGACGACGGAGGGGTCAGAGGGTCCGGTCACATCCCGACCCCGGCCAGACGACGGAGGGGTCAGTGTGTCTGGTCACATCCCGGCCGGACGACGGAGGGGTCAGTGTGTCCGGTCACATCCCGGCCGGACGACGGAGGGGTCAGAGTGTCCGGTCACATCCCGACCCCGGCCAGACGACGGAGGGGTCAGAGTGTCCGGTCACATCCCGACCCCAGCCGGACGACGGTGGGGTCAGTGTGTCGGTCACATCCCGACCCCGGCCAGACGACGGAGGGGTCAGTGTGTCCGGTCACATCCCGACCCCGGCCGGACGACGGAGGGGTCAGTGTGTCCGGTCACATCCCGGCCAGACGATGGAGGGGTCAGTGTGTCTGGTCACATCCCGGCCGGACGACGGAGGGGTCAGTGTGTCCGGTCACATCCCGGCCAGACGATGGAGGGGTCAGTGTGTCTGGTCACATCCCGGCCGGACGACGGAGGGGTCAGTGTGTCCGGTCAAATCCCGACCCTGGCCGGACGACGGAGGGGTCAGTGTGTCCGGTCACATCCCGACCCCGGCCGGACGACGGAGGGGTCAGTGTGTCCGTTCACATCCCGACCCCGGCCGGACGACGGAGGGGTCAGTGTGTCCGGTCACATCCCGACCCCGGCCAGTCGACGGAGGGGTCAGTGTGTCCGGTCACATCCCGGCCGGACGACGGAGGGGTCAGAATGTCCGGTCACATCCCGACCCCGGCCAGACGACGGAGGGGTCAGAGTGTCCGGTCACATCCCGACCCCGGCCAGACGACGGAGGGGTCAGAGTGTCTGGTCACATCCCAACCCCGGCCGGACGACGGAGGGGTCAGTGTGTCTGGTCACATCCCGGCCGGACCACGGAGGGGTCAGTGTGTCCGGTCACATCCCGACCCCGGCCAGACGACGGAGGGGTCAGTGTGTCCGGTCACATCCCGGCCAGACGACGGAGGGGTCAGAGTGTCCGGTCACATCCCGACCCCGGCCAGACGACGGAGGGGTCAGTGTGTCTGGTCACATCCCGGCCGGACGACGGAGGGGTCAGTGTGTCCGGTCACATCCCGGCCGGACGACGGAGGGGTCAGAGTGTCCGGTCACATCCCGACCCCGGCCAGACGACGGAGGGGTCAGAGTGTCCGGTCACATCCCGACCCCAGCCGGACGACGGTGGGGTCAGTGTGTCGGTCACATCCCGACCCCGGCCAGACGACGGAGGGGTCAGTGTGTCCGGTCACATCCCGACCCCGGCCGGACGACGGAGGGGTCAGTGTGTCCGGTCACATCCCGGCCAGACGATGGAGGGGTCAGTGTGTCTGGTCACATCCCGGCCGGACGACAGAGGGGTCAGTGTGTCCGTTTACATCCCGACCCCGGGCCGGCCGAAGGAGGGGTCAGTGTGTCCGGTCACATCCCGACCCCGGCCGGACGACGGAGGGGTCAGTGTGTCCGGTCACATCCCGGCCGGACGACGGAGGGGTCAGAATGTCCGGTCACATCCCGACCCCGGCCAGACGACGGAGGGGTCAGAGTGTCCGGTCACATCCCGACCCCGGCCAGACGACGGAGGGGTCAGAGTGTCCGGTCACATCCCAACCCCGGCCGGACGACGGAGGGGTCAGTGTGTCCGGTCACATCCCGACCCCGGCCGGACGACGGAGGGGTCAGTGTGTCCGGTCACATCCCGGCCAGACGATGGAGGGGTCAGTGTGTCCGGTCACATCCCGGCCGGACGACGGAGGGGTCAGAGTGTCCGGTCACATCCCGACCCCGGCCAGACGACGGAGGGGTCAGAGTGTCCGGTCACATCCCGACCCCAGCCGGACGACGGTGGGGTCAGTGTGTCGGTCACATCCCGACCCCGGCCAGACGACGGAGGGGTCAGTGTGTCCGGTCACATCCCGACACCGGCCGGACGACGGAGGGGTCAGTGTGTCCGGTCACATCCCGGCCAGACGATGGAGGGGTCAGTGTGTCTGGTCACATCCCGGCCGGACGACGGAGGGGTCAGAGTGTCCGGTCACATCCCGACCCCGGCCAGACGACGGAGGGGTCAGAGTGTCCGGTCACATCCCGACCCCAGCCGGACGACGGTGGGGTCAGTGTGTCGGTCACATCCCGACCCCGGCCAGACGACGGAGGGGTCAGTGTGTCCGGTCACATCCCGACCCCGGCCGGACGACGGAGGGGTCAGTGTGTCCGGTCACATCCCGGCCAGACGATGGAGGGGTCAGTGTGTCTGGTCACATCCCGGCCGGACGACAGAGGGGTCAGTGTGTCCGTTTACATCCCGACCCCGGGCCGGCCGAAGGAGGGGTCAGTGTGTCCGGTCACATCCCGACCCCGGCCGGACGACGGAGGGGTCAGTGTGTCCGGTCACATCCCGGCCGGACGACGGAGGGGTCAGAATGTCCGGTCACATCCCGACCCCGGCCAGACGACGGAGGGGTCAGAGTGTCCGGTCACATCCCGACCCCGGCCAGACGACGGAGGGGTCAGAGTGTCCGGTCACATCCCAACCCCGGCCGGACGACGGAGGGGTCAGTGTGTCCGGTCACATCCCGACCCCGGCCGGACGACGGAGGGGTCAGTGTGTCCGGTCACATCCCGGCCGGACCACGGAGGGGTCAGTGTGTCCGGTCACATCCCGGCCAGACGATGGAGGGGTCAGTGTGTCTGGTGACATCCCGGCCGGACGACGGAGGGGTCAGTGTGTCCGGTCACATCCCGACCCCGGCCAGACGACGGAGGGGTCAGTGTGTCCGGTCACATCCTGGCCAGACGATGGAGGGGTCAGTGTGTCTGGTCACATCCCGGCCGGACGACGGAGGGGTCAGTGTGTCCGGTCACATCCCGGCCGGACGACGGAGGGGTCAGAGTGTCCGGTCACATCCCGACCCCGGCCAGACGACGGAGGGGGTCAGAGTGTCCGGTCACATCCCGACCCCAGCCGGACGACGGTGGGGTCAGTGTGTCGGTCACATCCCGACCCCGGCCAGACGACGGAGGTGTCAGTGTGTCCGGTCACATCCCGACCCCGGCCGGACGACGGAGGGGTCAGTGTGTCCGGTCACATCCCGACCCCGGCCAGACGACGGAGGGGTCAGTGTGTCCGGTCACATCCCAGCCGGACGACGGAGGGGTCAGTGTGTCCGGTCAAATCCCGACCCTGGCCGGACGACGGAGGGGTCAGTGTGTCCGGTCACATCCCGACCCCGGCCGGACGTCGGAGGGGTCAGTGTGTCCGGTCACATCCCGACCCCGGCCGGACGACGGAGGGGTCAGTGTGTCTGGTCACATCCCGGCCGGACGACGGAGGGGTCAGAATGTCCGGTCACATCCCGACCCCGGCCAGACGACGGAGGGGTCAGAGTGTCCGGTCACATCCCGACCCCGGCCAGACGACGGAGGGGTCAGAGTGTCCGGTCACATCCCAACCCCGGCCGGACGACGGAGGGGTCAGTGTGTCCGGTCACAACCCGACCCCGGCCGGACGACAGAGGGGTCAGTGTGTCCGGTCACATCCCGACCCCGGCCGGACGACGGAGGGGTCAGTGTGTCCGGTCACATCCCGACCCCGGCCAGTCGACGGAGGGGTCAGTGTGTCCGGTCACATCCCGGCCGGACGACGGAGGGGTCAGAATGTCCGGTCACATCCCGACCCCGGCCAGACGACGGAGGGGTCAGAGTGTCCGGTCACATCCCGACCCCGGCCAGACGACGGAGGGGTCAGAGTGTCCGGTCACATCCCAACCCCGGCCGGACGACGGAGGGGTCAGTGTGTCCGGTCACATCCCGACCCCGGCCGGACGACGGAGGGGTCAGTGTGTCTGGTCACATCCCGGCCGGACCACGGAGGGGTCAGTGTGTCCGGTCACATCCCGGCCAGACGATGGAGGGGTCAGTGTGTCTGGTGACATCCCGGCCGGACGACGGAGGGGTCAGTGTGTCCGGTCACATCCCGACCCCGGCCAGACGACGGAGGGGTCAGTGTGTCCGGTCACATCCCGGCCAGACAATGGAGGGGTCAGTGTGTCTGGTCACATCCCGGCCGGACGACGGAGGGGTCAGTGTGTCCGGTCACATCCCGGCCGGACGACGGAGGGGTCAGAGTGTCCGGTCACATCCCGACCCCGGCCAGACGACGGAGGGGTCAGAGTGTCCGGTCACATCCCTACCCCAGCCGGACGACGGTGGGGTCAGTGTGTCGGTCACATCCCGACCCCGGCCAGACGACGGAGGGGTCAGTGTGTCCGGTCACATCCCGACCCCGGCCGGACGACGGAGGGGTCAGTGTGTCCGGTCACATCCCGGCCAGACGATGGAGGGGTCAGTGTGTCTGGTCACATCCCGGCCGGACGACAGAGGGGTCAGTGTGTCCGTTTACATCCCGACCCCGGGCCGGCCGAAGGAGGGGTCAGTGTGTCCGGTCACATCCCGACCCCGGCCGGTCGACGGAGGGGTCAGTGTGTCCGGTCACAACCCGACCCCGGCAGGACGACAGAGGGGTCAGTGTGTCCGGTCACATCCCGACCCCGGCCGGACGACGGAGGGGTCAGTGTGTCCGGTCACATCCCGACCCCGGCCAGACGACGGAGGGGTCAGTGTGTCCGGTCACATCCCGGCCGGACGACGGAGGGGTCAGAATGTCCGGTCACATCCCGACCCCGGCCAGACGACGGAGGGGTCAGAGTGTCCGGTCACATCCCGACCCCGGCCAGACGACGGAGGGGTCAGAGTGTCCGGTCACATCCCAACCCCGGCCGGACGACGGAGCGGTCAGTGTGTCCGGTCACATCCCGACCCCGGCCGGACGACGGAGGGGTCAGTGTGTCCGGTCACATCCCGGCCGGACCACGGAGGGGTCAGTGTGTCCGGTCACATCCCGGCCAGACGATGGAGGGGTCAGTGTGTCTGGTGACATCCCGGCCGGACGACGGAGGGGTCAGTGTGTCCGGTCACATCCCGGCCAGACGATGGAGGGGTCAGTGTGTCTGGTCACATCCCGGCCGGACGACGGAGGGGTCAGTGTGTCCGGTCACATCCCGGCCGGACGACGGAGGGGTCAGAGTGTCCGGTCACATCCCGACCCCGGCCAGACGACGGAGGGGTCAGTGTGTCCGGTCACATCCCGACCCCGGCCGGACGACGGAGGGGTCAGTGTGTCCGGTCACATCCCGACCCCGGCCAGACGACGGAGGGGTCAGTGTGTCCGGTCACATCCCAGCCGGACGACGGATGGGTCAGTGTGTCCGGTCAAATCCCGACCCTGGCCGGACGACGGAGGGGTCAGTGTGTCCGGTCACATCCCGACCCCGGCCGGACGACGGAGGGGTCAGTGTGTCCGGTCACATCCCGACCCCGGCCGGACGACGGAGGGGTCAGTGTGTCCGGTCACATCCCGACCCCGGCCAGTCGACGGAGGGGTCAGTGTGTCCGGTCACATCCCGGCCGGACGACGGAGGGGTCAGAATGTCCGGTCACATCCCGACCCCGGCCAGACGACGGAGGGGTCAGAGTGTCCGGTCACATCCCGACCCCGGCCAGACGACGGAGGGGTCAGAGTGTCTGGTCACATCCCAACCCCGGCCGGACGACGGAGGGGTCAGTGTGTCTGGTCACATCCCGGCCGGACCACGGTGGGGTCAGTGTGTCCGGTCACATCCCGACCCCGGCCAGACGACGGAGGGGTCAGTGTGTCCGGTCACATCCCGGCCAGACGACGGAGGGGTCAGAGGGTCCGGTCACATCCCGACCCCGGCCAGACGACGGAGGGGTCAGTGTGTCTGGTCACATCCCGGCCGGACGACGGAGGGGTCAGTGTGTCCGGTCACATCCCGGCCGGACGACGGAGGGGTCAGAGTGTCCGGTCACATCCCGACCCCGGCCAGACGACGGAGGGGTCAGAGTGTCCGGTCACATCCCGACCCCAGCCGGACGACGGTGGGGTCAGTGTGTCGGTCACATCCCGACCCCGGCCAGACGACGGAGGGGTCAGTGTGTCCGGTCACATCCCGACCCCGGCCGGACGACGGAGGGGTCAGTGTGTCCGGTCACATCCCGGCCATACGATGGAGGGGTCAGTGTGTCTGGTCACATCCCGGCCGGACGACGGAGGGGTCAGTGTGTCCGGTCACATCCCGGCCAGACGATGGAGGGGTCAGTGTGTCTGGTGACATCCCGGCCGGACGACGGAGGGGTCAGTGTGTCCGGTCACATCCCGACCCCGGCCAGACGACGGAGGGGTCAGTGTGTCCGGTCACATCCCGGCCAGACAATGGAGGGGTCAGTGTGTCTGGTCACATCCCGGCCGGACGACGGAGGGGTCAGTGTGTCCGGTCACATCCCGGCCGGACGACGGAGGGGTCAGAGTGTCCGGTCACATCCCGACCCCGGCCAGACGACGGAGGGGTCAGAGTGTCCGGTCACATCCCTACCCCAGCCGGACGACGGTGGGGTCAGTGTGTCGGTCACATCCCGACCCCGGCCAGACGACGGAGGGGTCAGTGTGTCCGGTCACATCCCGACCCCGGCCGGACGACGGAGGGGTCAGTGTGTCCGGTCACATCCCGGCCAGACGATGGAGGGGTCAGTGTGTCTGGTCACATCCCGGCCGGACGACAGAGGGGTCAGTGTGTCCGTTTACATCCCGACCCCGGGCCGGCCGAAGGAGGGGTCAGTGTGTCCGGTCACATCCCGACCCCGGCCGGACGACGGAGGGGTCAGTGTGTCCGGTCACAACCCGACCCCGGCCGGACGACAGAGGGGTCAGTGTGTCCGGTCACATCCCGACCCCGGCCGGACGACGGAGGGGTCAGTGTGTCCGGTCACATCCCGACCCCGGCCAGACGACGGAGGGGTCAGTGTGTCCGGTCACATCCCGGCCGGACGACGGAGGGGTCAGAATGTCCGGTCACATCCCGACCCCGGCCAGACGACGGAGGGGTCAGAGTGTCCGGTCACATCCCGACCCCGGCCAGACGACGGAGGGGTCAGAGTGTCCGGTCACATCCCAACCCCGGCCGGACGACGGAGCGGTCAGTGTGTCCGGTCACATCCCGACCCCGGCCGGACGACGGAGGGGTCAGTGTGTCCGGTCACATCCCGGCCGGACCACGGAGGGGTCAGTGTGTCCGGTCACATCCCGGCCAGACGATGGAGGGGTCAGTGTGTCTGGTGACATCCCGGCCGGACGACGGAGGGGTCAGTGTGTCCGGTCACATCCCGACCCCGGCCAGACGACGGAGGGGTCAGTGTGTCCGGTCACATCCCGGCCAGACGATGGAGGGGTCAGTGTGTCTGGTCACATCCCGGCCGGACGACGGAGGGGTCAGTGTGTCCGGTCACATCCCGGCCGGACGACGGAGGGGTCAGAGTGTCCGGTCACATCCCGACCCCGGCCAGACGACGGAGGGGTCAGTGTGTCCGGTTACATCCCGACCCCGGCCGGACGACGGAGGGGTCAGTGTGTCCGGTCACATCCCGACCCCGGCCAGACGACGGAGGGGTCAGTGTGTCCGGTCACATCCCAGCCGGACGACGGAGGGGTCAGTGTGTCCGGTCAAATCCCGACCCTGGCCGGACGACGGAGGGGTCAGTGTGTCCGGTCACATCCCGACCCCGGCCGGACGACGGAGGGGTCAGTGTGTCCGGTCACATCCCGACCCCGGCCGGACGACGGAGGGGTCAGTGTGTCCGGTCACATCCCGACCCCGGCCAGTCGACGGAGGGGTCAGTGTGTCCGGTCACATCCCGGCCGGACGACGGAGGGGTCAGAATGTCCGGTCACATCCCGACCCCGGCCAGACGACGGAGGGGTCAGAGTGTCCGGTCACATCCCGACCCCGGCCAGACGACGGAGGGGTCAGAGTGTCTGGTCACATCCCAACCCCGGCCGGACGACGGAGGGGTCAGTGTGTCTGGTCACATCCCGGCCGGACCACGGAGGGGTCAGTGTGTCCGGTCACATCCCGACCCCGGCCAGACGACGGAGGGGTCAGTGTGTCCGGTCACATCCCGGCCAGACGACGGAGGGGTCAGAGGGTCCGGTCACATCCCGACCCCGGCCAGACGACGGAGGGGTCAGTGTGTCTGGTCACATCCCGGCCGGACGACGGAGGGGTCAGTGTGTCCGGTCACATCCCGGCCGGACGACGGAGGGGTCAGAGTGTCCGGTCACATCCCGACCCCGGCCAGACGACGGAGGGGTCAGAGTGTCCGGTCACATCCCGACCCCAGCCGGACGACGGTGGGGTCAGTGTGTCGGTCACATCCCGACCCCGGCCAGACGACGGAGGGGTCAGTGTGTCCGGTCACATCCCGACCCCGGCCGGACGACGGAGGGGTCAGTGTGTCCGGTCACATCCCGGCCAGACGATGGAGGGGTCAGTGTGTCTGGTCACATCCCGGCCGGACGACGGAGGGGTCAGTGTGTCCGGTCACATCCCGGCCAGACGATGGAGGGGTCAGTGTGTCTGGTCACATCCCGGCCGGACGACGGAGGGGTCAGTGTGTCCGGTCAAATCCCGACCCTGGCCGGACGACGGAGGGGTCAGTGTGTCCGGTCACATCCCGACCCCGGCCGGACGACGGAGGGGTCAGTGTGTCCGTTCACATCCCGACCCCGGCCGGACGACGGAGGGGTCAGTGTGTCCGGTCACATCCCGACCCCGGCCAGTCGACGGAGGGGTCAGTGTGTCCGGTCACATCCCGGCCGGACGACGGAGGGGTCAGAATGTCCGGTCACATCCCGACCCCGGCCAGACGACGGAGGGGTCAGAGTGTCCGGTCACATCCCGACCCCGGCCAGACGACGGAGGGGTCAGAGTGTCTGGTCACATCCCAACCCCGGCCGGACGACGGAGGGGTCAGTGTGTCTGGTCACATCCCGGCCGGACCACGGAGGGGTCAGTGTGTCCGGTCACATCCCGACCCCGGCCAGACGACGGAGGGGTCAGTGTGTCCGGTCACATCCCGGCCAGACGACGGAGGGGTCAGAGTGTCCGGTCACATCCCGACCCCGGCCAGACGATGGAGGGGTCAGTGTGTCTGGTCACATCCCGGCCGGACGACGGAGGGGTCAGTGTGTCCGGTCACATCCCGGCCGGACGACGGAGGGGTCAGAGTGTCCGGTCACATCCCGACCCCGGCCAGACGACGGAGGGGTCAGAGTGTCCGGTCACATCCCGACCCCAGCCGGACGACGGTGGGGTCAGTGTGTCGGTCACATCCCGACCCCGGCCAGACGACGGAGGGGTCAGTGTGTCCGGTCACATCCCGACCCCGGCCGGACGACGGAGGGGTCAGTGTGTCCGGTCACATCCCGGCCAGACGATGGAGGGGTCAGTGTGTCTGGTCACATCCCGGCCGGACGACAGAGGGGTCAGTGTGTCCGTTTACATCCCGACCCCGGGCCGGCCGAAGGAGGGGTCAGTGTGTCCGGTCACATCCCGACCCCGGCCGGACGACGGAGGGGTCAGTGTGTCCGGTCACATCCCGGCCGGACGACGGAGGGGTCAGAATGTCCGGTCACATCCCGACCCCGGCCAGACGACGGAGGGGTCAGAGTGTCCGGTCACATCCCGACCCCGGCCAGACGACGGAGGGGTCAGAGTGTCCGGTCACATCCCAACCCCGGCCGGACGACGGAGGGGTCAGTGTGTCCGGTCACATCCCGACCCCGGCCGGACGACGGAGGGGTCAGTGTGTCCGGTCACATCCCGGCCAGACGATGGAGGGGTCAGTGTGTCCGGTCACATCCCGGCCGGACGACGGAGGGGTCAGAGTGTCCGGTCACATCCCGACCCCGGCCAGACGACGGAGGGGTCAGAGTGTCCGGTCACATCCCGACCCCAGCCGGACGACGGTGGGGTCAGTGTGTCGGTCACATCCCGACCCCGGCCAGACGACGGAGGGGTCAGTGTGTCCGGTCACATCCCGACCCCGGCCGGACGACGGAGGGGTCAGTGTGTCCGGTCACATCCCGGCCAGACGATGGAGGGGTCAGTGTGTCTGGTCACATCCCGGCCGGACGACGGAGGGGTCAGAGTGTCCGGTCACATCCCGACCCCGGCCAGACGACGGAGGGGTCAGAGTGTCCGGTCACATCCCGACCCCAGCCGGACGACGGTGGGGTCAGTGTGTCGGTCACATCCCGACCCCGGCCAGACGACGGAGGGGTCAGTGTGTCCGGTCACATCCCGACCCCGGCCGGACGACGGAGGGGTCAGTGTGTCCGGTCACATCCCGGCCAGACGATGGAGGGGTCAGTGTGTCTGGTCACATCCCGGCCGGACGACAGAGGGGTCAGTGTGTCCGTTTACATCCCGACCCCGGGCCGGCCGAAGGAGGGGTCAGTGTGTCCGGTCACATCCCGACCCCGGCCGGACGACGGAGGGGTCAGTGTGTCCGGTCACATCCCGGCCGGACGACGGAGGGGTCAGAATGTCCGGTCACATCCCGACCCCGGCCAGACGACGGAGGGGTCAGAGTGTCCGGTCACATCCCGACCCCGGCCAGACGACGGAGGGGTCAGAGTGTCCGGTCACATCCCAACCCCGGCCGGACGACGGAGGGGTCAGTGTGTCCGGTCACATCCCGACCCCGGCCGGACGACGGAGGGGTCAGTGTGTCCGGTCACATCCCGGCCGGACCACGGAGGGGTCAGTGTGTCCGGTCACATCCCGGCCAGACGATGGAGGGGTCAGTGTGTCTGGTGACATCCCGGCCGGACGACGGAGGGGTCAGTGTGTCCGGTCACATCCCGACCCCGGCCAGACGACGGAGGGGTCAGTGTGTCCGGTCACATCCTGGCCAGACGATGGAGGGGTCAGTGTGTCTGGTCACATCCCGGCCGGACGACCGAGGGGTCAGTGTGTCCGGTCACATCCCGGCCGGACGACGGAGGGGTCAGAGTGTCCGGTCACATCCCGACCCCGGCCAGACGACGGAGGGGGTCAGAGTGTCCGGTCACATCCCGACCCCAGCCGGACGACGGTGGGATCAGTGTGTCGGTCACATCCCGACCCCGGCCAGACGACGGAGGTGTCAGTGTGTCCGGTCACATCCCGACCCCGGCCGGACGACGGAGGGGTCAGTGTGTCCGGTCACATCCCGACCCCGGCCAGACGACGGAGGGGTCAGTGTGTCCGGTCACATCCCAGCCGGACGACGGAGGGGTCAGTGTGTCCGGTCAAATCCCGACCCTGGCCGGACGACGGAGGGGTCAGTGTGTCCGGTCACATCCCGACCCCGGCCGGACGTCGGAGGGGTCAGTGTGTCCGGTCACATCCCGACCCCGGCCGGACGACGGAGGGGTCAGTGTGTCTGGTCACATCCCGGCCGGACGACGGAGGGGTCAGAATGTCCGGTCACATCCCGACCCCGGCCAGACGACGGAGGGGTCAGAGTGTCCGGTCACATCCCGACCCCGGCCAGACGACGGAGGGGTCAGAGTGTCCGGTCACATCCCAACCCCGGCCGGACGACGGAGGGGTCAGTGTGTCCGGTCACAACCCGACCCCGGCCGGACGACAGAGGGGTCAGTGTGTCCGGTCACATCCCGACCCCGGCCGGACGACGGAGGGGTCAGTGTGTCCGGTCACATCCCGACCCCGGCCAGTCGACGGAGAGGTCAGTGTGTCCGGTCACATCCCGGCCGGACGACGGAGGGGTCAGAATGTCCGGTCACATCCCGACCCCGGCCAGACGACGGAGGGGTCAGAGTGTCCGGTCACATCCCGACCCCGGCCAGACGACGGAGGGGTCAGAGTGTCCGGTCACATCCCAACCCCGGCCGGACGACGGAGGGGTCAGTGTGTCCGGTCACATCCCGACCCCGGCCGGACGACGGAGGGGTCAGTGTGTCTGGTCACATCCCGGCCGGACCACGGAGGGGTCAGTGTGTCCGGTCACATCCCGGCCAGACGATGGAGGGGTCAGTGTGTCTGGTGACATCCCGGCCTGACGACGGAGGGGTCAGTGTGTCCGGTCACATCCCGACCCCGGCCAGACGACGGAGGGGTCAGTGTGTCCGGTCACATCCCGGCCAGACAATGGAGGGGTCAGTGTGTCTGGTCACATCCCGGCCGGACGACGGAGGGGTCAGTGTGTCCGGTCACATCCCGGCCGGACGACGGAGGGGTCAGAGTGTCCGGTCACATCCCGACCCCGGCCAGACGACGGAGGGGTCAGAGTGTCCGGTCACATCCCTACCCCAGCCGGACGACGGTGGGGTCAGTGTGTCGGTCACATCCCGACCCCGGCCAGACGACGGAGGGGTCAGTGTGTCCGGTCACATCCCGACCCCGGCCGGACGACGGAGGGGTCAGTGTGTCCGGTCACATCCCGGCCAGACGATGGAGGGGTCAGTGTGTCTGGTCACATCCCGGCCGGACGACAGAGGGGTCAGTGTGTCCGTTTACATCCCGACCCCGGGCCGGCCGAAGGAGGGGTCAGTGTGTCCGGTCACATCCCGACCCCGGCCGGTCGACGGAGGGGTCAGTGTGTCCGGTCACAACCCGACCCCGGCAGGACGACAGAGGGGTCAGTGTGTCCGGTCACATCCCGACCCCGGCCGGACGACGGAGGGGTCAGTGTGTCCGGTCACATCCCGACCCCGGCCAGACGACGGAGGGGTCAGTGTGTCCGGTCACATCCCGGCCGGACGACGGAGGGGTCAGAATGTCCGGTCACATCCCGACCCCGGCCAGACGACGGAGGGGTCAGAGTGTCCGGTCACATCCCGACCCCGGCCAGACGACGGAGGGGTCAGAGTGTCCGGTCACATCCCAACCCCGGCCGGACGACGGAGCGGTCAGTGTGTCCGGTCACATCCCGACCCCGGCCGGACGACGGAGGGGTCAGTGTGTCCGGTCACATCCCGGCCGGACCACGGAGGGGTCAGTGTGTCCGGTCACATCCCGGCCAGACGATGGAGGGGTCAGTGTGTCTGGTGACATCCCGGCCGGACGACGGAGGGGTCAGTGTGTCCGGTCACATCCCGGCCAGACGATGGAGGGGTCAGTGTGTCTGGTCACATCCCGGCCGGACGACGGAGGGGTCAGTGTGTCCGGTCACATCCCGGCCGGACGACGGAGGGGTCAGAGTGTCCGGTCACATCCCGACCCCGGCCAGACGACGGAGGGGTCAGTGTGTCCGGTCACATCCCGACCCCGGCCGGACGACGGAGGGGTCAGTGTGTCCGGTCACATCCCGACCCCGGCCAGACGACGGAGGGGTCAGTGTGTCCGGTCACATCCCAGCCGGACGACGGATGGGTCAGTGTGTCCGGTCAAATCCCGACCCTGGCCGGACGACGGAGGGGTCAGTGTGTCCGGTCACATCCCGACCCCGGCCGGACGACGGAGGGGTCAGTGTGTCCGGTCACATCCCGACCCCGGCCGGACGACGGAGGGGTCAGTGTGTCCGGTCACATCCCGACCCCGGCCAGTCGACGGAGGGGTCAGTGTGTCCGGTCACATCCCGGCCGGACGACGGAGGGGTCAGAATGTCCGGTCACATCCCGACCCCGGCCAGACGACGGAGGGGTCAGAGTGTCCGGTCACATCCCGACCCCGGCCAGACGACGGAGGGGTCAGAGTGTCTGGTCACATCCCAACCCCGGCCGGACGACGGAGGGGTCAGTGTGTCTGGTCACATCCCGGCCGGACCACGGTGGGGTCAGTGTGTCCGGTCACATCCCGACCCCGGCCAGACGACGGAGGGGTCAGTGTGTCCGGTCACATCCCGGCCAGACGACGGAGGGGTCAGAGGGTCCGGTCACATCCCGACCCCGGCCAGACGACGGAGGGGTCAGTGTGTCTGGTCACATCCCGGCCGGACGACGGAGGGGTCAGTGTGTCCGGTCACATCCCGGCCGGACGACGGAGGGGTCAGAGTGTCCGGTCACATCCCGACCCCGGCCAGACGACGGAGGGGTCAGAGTGTCCGGTCACATCCCGACCCCAGCCGGACGACGGTGGGGTCAGTGTGTCGGTCACATCCCGACCCCGGCCAGACGACGGAGGGGTCAGTGTGTCCGGTCACATCCCGACCCCGGCCGGACGACGGAGGGGTCAGTGTGTCCGGTCACATCCCGGCCATACGATGGAGGGGTCAGTGTGTCTGGTCACATCCCGGCCGGACGACGGAGGGGTCAGTGTGTCCGGTCACATCCCGGCCAGACGATGGAGGGGTCAGTGTGTCTGGTCACATCCCGGCCGGACGACGGAGGGGTCAGTGTGTCCGGTCAAATCCCGACCCTGGCCGGACGACGGAGGGGTCAGTGTGTCCGGTCACATCCCGACCCCGGCCGGACGACGGAGGGGTCAGTGTGTCCGGTCACATCCCGACCCCGGCCGGACGACGGAGGGGTCAGTGTGTCCGGTCACATCCCGACCCCGGCCAGTCGACGGAGGGGTCAGTGTGTCCGGTCACATCCCGGCCGGACGACGGAGGGGTCAGAATGTCCGGTCACATCCCGACCCCGGCCAGACGACGGAGGGGTCAGAGTGTCCGGTCACATCCCGACCCCGGCCAGACGACGGAGGGGTCAGAGTGTCTGGTCACATCCCAACCCCGGCCGGACGACGGAGGGGTCAGTGTGTCTGGTCACATCCCGGCCGGACCACGGAGGGGTCAGTGTGTCCGGTCACATCCCGACCCCGGCCAGACGACGGAGGGGTCAGTGTGTCCGGTCACATCCCGGCCAGACGACGGAGGGGTCAGAGTGTCCGGTCACATCCCGACCCCGGCCAGACGACGGAGGGGTCAGTGTGTCTGGTCACATCCCGGCCGGACGACGGAGGGGTCAGTGTGTACGGTCACATCCCGGCCGGACGACGGAGGGGTCAGAGTGTCCGGTCACATCCCGACCCCGGCCAGACGACGGAGGGGTCAGAGTGTCCGGTCACATCCCGACCCCAGCCGGACGACGGTGGGGTCAGTGTGTCGGTCACATCCCGACCCCGGCCAGACGACGGAGGGGTCAGTGTGTCCGGTCACATCCCGACCCCGGCCGGACGACGGAGGGGTCAGTGTGTCCGGTCACATCCCGGCCAGACGATGGAGGGGTCAGTGTGTCTGGACACATCCCGGCCGGACGACAGAGGGGTCAGTGTGTCCGTTTACATCCCGACCCCGGGCCGGCCGAAGGAGGGGTCAGTGTGTCCGGTCACATCCCGACCCCGGCCGGACGACGGAGGGGTCAGTGTGTCCGGTCACATCCCGGCCGGACGACGGAGGGGTCAGAATGTCCGGTCACATCCCGACCCCGGCCAGACGACGGAGGGGTCAGAGTGTCCGGTCACATCCCGACCCCGGCCAGACGACGGAGGGGTCAGAGTGTCCGGTCACATCCCAACCCCGGCCGGACGACGGAGGGGTCAGTGTGTCCGGTCACATCCCGACCCCGGCCGGACGACGGAGGGGTCAGTGTGTCCGGTCACATCCCGGCCGGACCAGGGAGGGGTCAGTGTGTCCGGTCACATCTCGGCCAGACGATGGAGGGGTCAGTGTGTCTGGTGACATCCCGGCCGGACGACGGAGGGGTCAGTGTGTCCGGTCACATCCCGACCCCGGCCAGACGACGGAGGGGTCAGTGTGTCCGGTCACATCCTGGCCAGACGATGGAGGGGTCAGTGTGTCTGGTCACATCCCGGCCGGACGACGGAGGGGTCAGTGTGTCCGGTCACATCCCGGCCGGACGACGGAGGGGTCAGAGTGTCCGGTCACATCCCGACCCCGGCCAGACGACGGAGGGTGTCAGAGTGTCCGGTCACATCCCGACCCCAGCCGGACGACGGTGGGGTCAGTGTGTCGGTCACATCCCGACCCCGGCCAGACGACGGAGGGGTCAGTGTGTCCGGTCACATCCCGACCCCGGCCGGACGACGGAGGGGTCAGTGTGTCCGGTCACATCCCGACCCCGGCCAGACGACGGAGGGGTCAGTGTGTCCGGTCACATCCCAGCCGGACGACGGAGGGGTCAGTGTGTCCGGTCAAATCCCGACCCTGGCCGGACGACGGAGGGGTCAGTGTGTCCGGTCACATCCCGACCCCGGCCGGACGACGGAGGGGTCAGTGTGTCCGGTCACATCCCGACCCCGGCCGGACGACGGAGGGGTCAGTGTGTCCGGTCACATCCCGACCCCGGCCAGTCGACGGAGGGGTCAGTGTGTCCGGTCACATCCCGGCCGGACGACGGAGGGGTCAGAATGTCCGGTCACATCCCGACCCCGGCCAGACGACGGAGGGGTCAGAGTGTCCGGTCACATCCCGACCCCGGCCAGACGACGGAGGGGTCAGAGTGTCTGGTCACATCCCAACCCCGGCCGGACGACGGAGGGGTCAGTGTGTCTGGTCACATCCCGGCCGGACCACGGAGGGGTCAGTGTGTCCGGTCACATCCCGACCCCGGGCCAGCCGAAGGAGGGGTCAGTGTGTCCGGTCACATCCCGACCCCGGCCGGACGACGGAGGGGTCAGTGTGTCCGGTCACAACCCGACCCCGGCCGGACGACAGAGGGGTCAGTGTGTCCGGTCACATCCCGACCCCGGCCGGTCGACGGAGGGGTCAGTGTGTCCGGTCACATCCCGACCCCGGCCAGACGACGGAGGGGTCAGTGTGTCCGGTCACATCCCGGCCGGACGACGGAGGGGTCAGAATGTCCGCTCACATCCCGACCCCGGCCGGACGACGGAGGGGTCAGAGTGTCCGGTCACATCCCGACCCCGGCCGGACGACGGAGGGGTCAGTGTGTCCGGTCACATCCCGACCCCGGCCGGACGACAGAGGGGTCAGTGTGTCCGGTCACATCCCGGCCGGACGACGGAGGGGTCAGTGTGTCCGTTCACATCCCGACCCCGGGCCGGCTGACGGAGGGGTCAGTGTGTCCGGTCACATCCCGACCCCGGCCGGACTACGGAGGGGTCAGTGTGTCCGGTCACATCCCGGCCGGACGACAGAGGGGTCAGTGTGTCCGTTTACATCCCGACCCCGGGCCGGCCGAAGGAGGGGTCAGTGTGTCCGGTCACATCCCGCCCCCGGCCGGACGACGGAGGGGTCAGTGTGTCCGGTCACAACCCGACCCCGGCCGGACGACAGAGGGGTCAGTGTGTCCGGTCACATCCCGACCCCGGCCGGACGACGGAGGGGTCAGTGTGTCCGGTCACATCCCGACCCCGGCCAGTCGACGGAGGGGTCAGTGTGTCCGGTCACATCCCGGCCGGACGACGGAGGGGTCAGAATGTCCGGTCACATCCCGACCCCGGCCAGACGACGGAGGGGTCAGAGTGTCCGGTCACATCCCGACCCCGGCCAGACGACGGAGGGGTCAGAGTGTCCGGTCACATCCCAACCCCGGCCGGACGACGGAGGGGTCAGTGTGTCCGGTCACATCCCGACCCCGGCCGGACGACGGAGGGGTCAGTGTGTCTGGTCACATCCCGGCCGGACCACGGAGGGGTCAGTGTGTCCGGTCACATCCCGGCCAGACGATGGAGGGGTCAGTGTGTCTGGTGACATCCCGGACGGACGACGGAGGGGTCAGTGTGTCCGGTCACATCCCGACCCCGGCCAGACGACGGAGGGGTCAGTGTGTCCGGTCACATCCCGGCCAGACAATGGAGGGGTCAGTGTGTCTGGTCACATCCCGGCCGGACGACGGAGGGGTCAGTGTGTCCGGTCACATCCCGGCCGGACGACGGAGGGGTCAGAGTGTCCGGTCACATCCCGACCCCGGCCAGACGACGGAGGGGTCAGAGTGTCCGGTCACATCCCTACCCCAGCCGGACGACGGTGGGGTCAGTGTGTCGGTCACATCCCGACCCCGGCCAGACGACGGAGGGGTCAGTGTGTCCGGTCACATCCCGACCCCGGCCGGACGACGGAGGGGTCAGTGTGTCCGGTCACATCCCGGCCAGACGATGGAGGGGTCAGTGTGTCTGGTCACATCCCGGCCGGACGACAGAGGGGTCAGTGTGTCCGTTTACATCCCGACCCCGGGCCGGCCGAAGGAGGGGTCAGTGTGTCCGGTCACATCCCGACCCCGGCCGGACGAGGGAGGGGTCAGTGTGTCCGGTCACAACCCGACCCCGGCCGGACGACAGAGGGGTCAGTGTGTCCGGTCACATTCCGACCCCGGCCGGACGACGGAGGGGTCAGTGTGTCCGGTCACATCCCGACCCCGGCCAGACGACGGAGGGGTCAGTGTGTCCGGTCACATCCCGGCCGGACGACGGAGGGGTCAGAATGTCCGGTCACATCCCGACCCCGGCCAGACGACGGAGGGGTCAGAGTGTCCGGTCACATCCCGACCCCGGCCAGACGACGGAGGGGTCAGAGTGTCCGGTCACATCCCTACCCCGGCCGGACGACGGAGCGGTCAGTGTGTCCGGTCACATCCCGACCCCGGCCGGACGACGGAGGGGTCAGTGTGTCCGGTCACATCCCGGCCGGACCACGGAGGGGTCAGTGTGTCCGGTCACATCCCGGCCAGACGATGGAGGGGTCAGTGTGTCTGGTGACATCCCGGCCGGACGACGGAGGGGTCAGTGTGTCCGGTCACATCCCGACCCCGGCCAGACGACGGAGGGGTCAGTGTGTCCGGTCACATCCCGGCCAGACGATGGAGGGGTCAGTGTGTCTGGTCACATCCCGGCCGGACGACGGAGGGGTCAGTGTGTCCGGTCACATCCCGGCCGGACGACGGAGGGGTCAGAGTGTCCGGTCACATCCCGACCCCGGCCAGACGACGGAGGGGTCAGTATGTCCGGTCACATCCCGACCCCGGCCGGACGACGGAGGGGTCAGTGTGTCCGGTCACATCCCGACCCCGGCCAGACGACGGAGGGGTCAGTGTGTCCGGTCACATCCCAGCCGGACGACGGAGGGGTCAGTGTGTCCGGTCAAATCCCGACCCTGGCCGGACGACGGAGGGGTCAGTGTGTCCGGTCACATCCCGACTCCGGCCGGACGACGGAGGGGTCAGTGTGTCCGGTCACATCCCGACCCCGGCCGGACGACGGAGGGGTCAGTGTGTCCGGTCACATCCCGACCCCGGCCAGTCGACGGAGGGGTCAGTGTGTCCGGTCACATCCCGGCCGGACGACGGAGGGGTCAGAATGTCCTGTCACATCCCGACCCCGGCCAGACGACGGAGGGGTCAGAGTGTCCGGTCACATCCCGACCCCGGCCAGACGACGGAGGGGTCAGAGTGTCTGGTCACATCCCAACCCCGGCCGGACGACGGAGGGGTCAGTGTGTCTGGTCACATCCCGGCCGGACCACGGAGGGGTCAGTGTGTCCGGTCACATCCCGACCCCGGCCAGACGACGGAGGGGTCAGTGTGTCCGGTCACATCCCGGCCAGACGACGGAGGGGTCAGAGTGTCCGGTCACATCCCGACCCCGGCCAGACGACGGAGGGGTCAGTGTGTCTGGTCACATCCCGGCCGGACGACGGAGGGGTCAGTGTGTCCGGTCACATCCCGGCCGGACGACGGAGGGGTCAGTGTCCGGTCACATCCCGACCCCGGCCAGACGACGGAGGGGTCAGAGTGTCCGGTCACATCCCGACCCCAGCCGGACGACGGTGGGGTCAGTGTGTCGGTCACATCCCGACCCCGGCCAGACGACGGAGGGGTCAGTGTGTCCGGTCACATCCCGACCCCGGCCGGACGACGGAGGGGTCAGTGTGTCTGGTCACATCCCGGCCAGACGATGGAGGGGTCAGTGTGTCTGGTCACATCCCGGCAGGACGACAGAGGGGTCAGTGTGTCCGTTTACATCCCGACCCCGGGCCGGCCGAAGGAGGGGTCAGTGTGTCCGGTCACATCCCGACCCCGGCCGGACGACGGAGGGGTCAGTGTGTCCGGTCACATCCCGGCCGGACGACGGAGGGGTCAGAATGTCCGGTCACATCCCGACCCCGGCCAGACGACGGAGGGGTCAGAGTGTCCGGTCACATCCCGACCCCGGCCAGACGACGGAGGGGTCAGAGTGTCCGGTCACATCCCAACCCCGGCCGGACGACGGAGTGGTCAGTGTGTCCGGTCACATCCCGACCCCGGCCGGACGACGGAGGGGTCAGTGTGTCCGGTCACATCCCGGCCGGACCACGGAGGGGTCAGTGTGTCCGGTCACATCCCGGCCAGACGATGGAGGGGTCAGTGTGTCTGGTGACATCCCGGCCGGACGACGGAGGGGTCAGTGTGTCCGGTCACATCCCGACCCCGGCCAGACGACGGAGGGGTCAGTGTGTCCGGTCACATCCTGGCCAGACGATGGAGGGGTCAGTGTGTCTGGTCACATCCCGGCCGGACGACGGAGGGGTCAGTGTGTCCGGTCACATCCCGGCCGGACGATGGAGGGGTCAGAGTGTCCGGTCACATCCCGACCCCGGCCAGACGACGGAGGGGGTCAGAGTGTCCGGTCACATCCCGACCCCAGCCGGACGACGGTGGGGTCAGTGTGTCGGTCACATCCCGACCCCGGCCAGACGACGGAGGGGTCAGTGTGTCCGGTCACATCCCGACCCCGGCCGGACGACGGAGGGGTCAGTGTGTCCGGTCACATCCCGACCCCGGCCAGACAACGGAGGGGTCAGTGTGTCCGGTCACATCCCGGCCGGACCACGGAGGGGTCAGTGTGTCCGGTCACATCCCGGCCAGACGATGGAGGGGTCAGTGTGTCTGGTCACATCCCGGCCGGACGACGTGGGGTCAGTGTGTCCGGTCACATCCCGGCCGGACGACGGAGGGGTCAGTGTGTCTGGTCACATCCCGACCCCGGCCAGACGACGGAGGGGTCAGTGTGTCCGGTCACATCCCGGCCGGACGACGGAGGGGTCAGAGTGTCCGGTCACATCCCGACCCCGGCCAGACGACGGAGGGGTCAGTGTGTCTGGTCACATCCCGACCCTGGCCGGATGACGGAGGGGTCAGTGTGTCCGGTCACATCCCGACCCCGGCCGGACGACGGAGGGGTCAGTGTGTCCGGTCACATCCCGACCCCGGCCGGACGACGGAGGGGTCAGTCTGTCCGGTCACATCCCGACCCCGGCCAGACGACGGAGGGGTCAGTGTGTCCGGTCACATCCCGACCCCGGCCAGACGACGGAGGGGTCAGTGTGTCCGGTCACATCCCGGCCAGACGATGGAGGGGTCAGTGTGTCTGGTCACATCCCGGCCGGACGACGGAGGGGTCAGTGTGTCCGGTCACATCCCGACCCCGGCCAGACGACGGAGGGGTCAGTGTGTCCGGTCACATCCCGGCCAGACGATGGAGGGGTCAGTGTGTCTGGTCACATCCCGGCCGGACGACGGAGGGGTCAGTGTGTCCGGTCACATCCCGGCCGGACGACGGAGGGGTCAGAGTGTCCGGTCACATCCCGACCCCGGCCAGACGACGGAGGGGTCAGTGTGTCCGGTCACATCCCAGCCGGACGACGGAGGGGTCAGTGTGTCCGGTCACATCCCGACCCCGGCCAGACGACGGAGGGGTCAGTGTGTCCGGTCACATCCCAGCCGGACGACGGAGGGGTCAGTGTGTCCGGTCAAATCCCGACCCTGGCCGGACGACGGAGGGGTCAGTGTGTCCGGTCACATCCCGACCCCGGCCGGACGACGGAGGGGTCAGTGTGTCCGGTCACATCCCGACCACGGCCGGACGACGGAGGGGTCAGTGTGTCCGGTCACATCCCGACCCCGGCCAGTCGACGGAGGGGTCAGTGTGACCGGTCACATCCCGGCCGGACGACGGAGGGGTCAGAATGTCCGGTCACATCCCGACCCCGGCCAGACGACGGAGGGGTCAGAGTGTCCGGTCACATCCCGACCCCGGCCAGACGACGGAGGGGTCAGAGTGTCTGGTCACATCCCAACCCCGGCCGGACGACGGAGGGGTCAGTGTGTCTGGTCACATCCCGGCCGGACCACGGAGGGGTCAGTGTGTCCGGTCACATCCCGACCCCGGGCCAGCCGAAGGAGGGGTCAGTGTGTCCGGTCACATCCCGACCCCGGCCGGACGACGGAGCGGTCAGTGTGTCCGGTCACAACCCGACCCCGGCCGGACGACGGAGGGGTCAGTGTGTCCGGTCACATCCCGGCCGGACCACGGAGGGGTCAGTGTGTCCGGTCACATCCCGGCCAGACGATGGAGGGGTCAGTGTGTCTGGTGACATCCCGGCCGGACGACGGAGGGGTCAGTGTGTCCGGTCACATCCCGACCCCGGCCAGACGACGGAGGGGTCAGTGTGTCCGGTCACATCCCGGCCAGACGATGGAGGGGTCAGTGTGTCTGGTCACATCCCGGCCGGACGACGGAGGGGTCAGTGTGTCCGGTCACATCCCGGCCGGACGACGGAGGGGTCAGAGTGTCCGGTCACATCCCGACCCCGGCCAGACGACGGAGGGGTCAGTGTGTCCGGTCACATCCCGACCCCGGCCGGACGACGGAGGGGTCAGTGTGTCCGGTCACATCCCGACCCCGGCCAGACGACGGAGGGGTCAGTGTGTCCGGTCACATCCCAGCCGGACGACGGAGGGGTCAGTGTGTCCGGTCAAATCCCGACCCTGGCCGGACGACGGATGGGTCAGTGTGTCCGGTCACATCCCGACCCCGGCCGGACGACGGAGGGGTCAGTGTGTCCGGTCACATCCCGACCCCGGCCGGACGACGGAGGGGTCAGTGTGTCCGGTCACATCCCGACCCCGGCCAGTCGACGGAGGGGTCAGTGTGTCCGGTCACATCCCGGCCGGACGACGGAGGGGTCAGAATGTCCGGTCACATCCCGACCCCGGCCAGACGACGGAGGGGTCAGAGTGTCCGGTCACATCCCGACCCCGGCCAGACGACGGAGGGGTCAGAGTGTCTGGTCACATCCCAACCCCGGCCGGACGACGGAGGGGTCAGTGTGTCTGGTCACATCCCGGCCGGACCACGGAGGGGTCAGTGTGTCCGGTCACATCCCGACCCCGGGCCAGCCGAAGGAGGGGTCAGTGTGTCCGGTCACATCCCGACCCCGGCCGGACGACGGAGGGGTCAGTGTGTCCGGTCACAACCCGACCCCGGCCGGACGACGGAGGGGTCAGTGTGTCCGGTCACATCCCGACCCCGGCCAGACGACGGAGGGGTCAGTGTGTCCGGTCACATCCCGGCCGGACGACGGAGGGGTCAGAATGTCCGCTCACATCCCGACCCCGGCAGGACGACGGAGGGGTCAGAGTGTCCGGTCACATCCCGACCCCGGCCGGACGACGGAGGGGTCAGTGTGTCCGGTCACATCCCGACACCGGCCGGACGACAGAGGGGTCAGTGTGTCCGGTCACATCCCGGCCGGACGACGGAGGGGTCAGTGTGTCCGTTCACATCCCGACCCCGGGCCGGCTGACGGAGGGGTCAGTGTGTCCGGTCACATCCCGACCCCGGCCGGACTACGGAGGGGTCAGTGTGTCCGGTCACATCCCGGCCGGACGACAGAGGGGTCAGTGTGTCCGTTTACATCCCGACCCCGGGCCGGCCGAAGGAGGGGTCAGTGTGTCCGGTCACATCCCGACCCCGGCCGGACGACGGAGGGGTCAGTGTGTCCGGTCACAACCCGACCCCGGCCGGACGACAGAGGGGTCAGTGTGTCCGGTCACATCCCGACCCCGGCCGGACGACGGAGGGGTCAGTGTGTCCGGTCACATCCCGACCCCGGCCAGTCGACGGAGGGGTCAGTGTGTCCGGTCACATCCCGGCCGGACGACGGAGGGGTCAGAATGTCCGGTCACATCCCGACCCCGGCCAGACGACGGAGGGGTCAGAGTGTCCGGTCACATCCCGACCCCGGCCAGACGACGGAGGGGTCAGAGTGTCCGGTCACATCCCAACCCCGGCCGGACGACGGAGGGGTCAGTGTGTCCGGTCACATCCCGACCCCGGCCGGACGACGGAGGGGTCAGTGTGTCTGGTCACATCCCGGCCGGACCACGGAGGGGTCAGTGTGTCCGGTCACATCCCGGCCAGACGATGGAGGGGTCAGTGTGTCTGGTGACATCCCGGCCGGACGACGGAGGGGTCAGTGTGTCCGGTCACATCCCGACCCCGGCCAGACGACGGAGGGGTCAGTGTGACCGGTCACATCCCGGCCAGACAATGGAGGGGTCAGTGTGTCTGGTCACATCCCGGTCGGACGACGGAGGGGTCAGTGTGTCCGGTCACATCCCGGCCGGACGACGGAGGGGTCAGAGTGTCCGGTCACATCCCGACCCCGGCCAGACGACGGAGGGGTCAGAGTGTCCGGTCACATCCCGACCCCGGCCGGACGACGGAGGGGTCAGTGTGTCCGGTCACATCCCGACCCCGGCCGGACTACGGAGGGGTCAGTGTGTCCGGTCACATCCTGGCCGGACGACAGAGGGGTCAGTGTGTCCGTTTACATCCCGACCCCGGGCCGGCCGAAGGAGGGGTCAGTGTGTCCGGTCACATCCCGACCCCAGCCGGACGACGGTGGGGTCAGTGTGTCGGTCACATCCCGACCCCGGCCAGACGACGGAGGGGTCAGTGTGTCCGGTCACATCCCGACCCCGGCCGGACGACGGAGGGGTCAGTGTGTCCGGTCACATCCCGGCCAGACGATGGAGGGGTCAGTGTGTCTGGTCACATCCCGGCCGGACGACAGAGGGGTCAGTGTGTCCGTTTACATCCCGACCCCGGGCCGGCCGAAGGAGGGGTCAGTGTGTCCGGTCACATCCCGACCCCGGCCGGACGACGGAGGGGTCAGTGTGTCCGGTCACAACCCGACCCCGGCCGGACGACAGAGGGGTCAGTGTGTCCGGTCACATCCCGACCCCGGCCGGACGACGGAGGGGTCAGTGTGTCCGGTCACATCCCGACCCCGGCCAGACGACGGAGGGGTCCGTGTGTCCGGTCACATCCCGGCCGGACGACGGAGGGGTCAGAATGTCCGGTCACATCCCGACCCCGGCCAGACGACGGAGGGGTCAGTGTGACCGGTCACATCCCGGCCAGACAATGGAGGGGTCAGTGTGTCTGGTCACATCCCGGTCGGACGACGGAGGGGTCAGTGTGTCCGGTCACATCCCGGCCGGACGACGGAGGGGTCAGAGTGTCCGGTCACATCCCGACCCCGGCCAGACGACGGAGGGGTCAGAGTGTCCGGTCACATCCCTACCCCAGCCGGACGACGGTGGGGTCAGTGTGTCGGTCACATCCCGACCCCGGCCAGACGACGGAGGGGTCAGTGTGTCCGGTCACATCCCGACCCCGGCCGGACGACGGAGGGGTCAGTGTGTCCGGTCACATCCCGGCCAGACGATGGAGGGGTCAGTGTGTCTGGTCACATCCCGGCCGGACGACAGAGGGGTCAGTGTGTCCGTTTACATCCCGACCCCGGGCCGGCCGAAGGAGGGGTCAGTGTGTCCGGTCACATCCCGACCCCGGCCGGACGACGGAGGGGTCAGTGTGTCCGGTCACAACCCGACCCCGGCCGGACGACAGAGGGGTCAGTGTGTCCGGTCACATCCCGACCCCGGCCGGACGACGGAGGGGTCAGTGTGTCCGGTCACATCCCGACCCCGGCCAGACGACGGAGGGGTCAGTGTGTCCGGTCACATCCCGGCCGGACGACGGAGGGGTCAGAGTGTCCGGTCACATCCCAACCCCGGCCGGACGACGGAGCGGTCAGTGTGTCCGGTCACATCCCGACCCCGGCCGGACGACGGAGGGGTCAGTGTGTCCGGTCACATCCCGGCCGGACCACGGAGGGGTCAGTGTGTCCGGTCACATCCCGGCCAGACGATGGAGGGGTCAGTGTGTCTGGTGACATCCCGGCCGGACGACGGAGGGGTCAGTGTGTCCGGTCACATCCCGACCCCGGCCAGACGACGGAGGGGTCAGTGTGTCCGGTCACATCCCGGCCAGACGATGGAGGGGTCAGTGTGTCTGGTCACATCCCGGCCGGACGACGGAGGGGTCAGTGTGTCCGGTCACATCCCGGCCGGACGACGGAGGGGTCAGAGTGTCCGGTCACATCCCGACCCCGGCCAGACGACGGAGGGGTCAGTGTGTCCGGTCACATCCCGACCCCGGCCGGACGACGGAGGGGTCAGTGTGTCCGGTCACATCCCGACCCCGGCCAGACGACGGAGGGGTCAGTGTGTCCGGTCACATCCCAGCCGGACGACGGAGGGGTCAGTGTGTCCGGTCAAATCCCGACCCTGGCCGGACGACGGAGGGGTCAGTGTGTCCGGTCACATCCCGACCCCGGCCGGACGACGGAGGGGTCAGTGTGTCCGGTCACATCCCGACCCCGGCCGGACGACGGAGGGGTCAGTGTGTCCGGTCACATCCCGACCCCGGCCAGTCGACGGAGGGGTCAGTGTGTCCGGTCACATCCCGGCCGGACGACGGAGGGGTCAGAATGTCCGGTCACATCCCGACCCCGGCCAGACGACGGAGGGGTCAGAGTGTCCGGTCACATCCCGACCCCGGCCAGACGACGGAGGGGTCAGAGTGTCTGGTCACATCCCAACCCCGGCCGGACGACGGAGGGGTCAGTGTGTCTGGTCACATCCCGGCCGGACCACGGAGGGGTCAGTGTGTCCGGTCACATCCCGACCCCGGCCAGACGACGGAGGGGTCAGTGTGTCCGGTCACATCCCGGCCAGACGACGGAGGGGTCAGAGGGTCCGGTCACATCCCGACCCCGGCCAGACGACGGAGGGGTCAGTGTGTCTGGTCACATCCCGGCCGGACGACGGAGGGGTCAGTGTGTCCGGTCACATCCCGGCCGGACGACGGAGGGGTCAGAGTGTCCGGTCACATCCCGACCCCGGCCAGACGACGGAGGGGTCAGAGTGTCCGGTCACATCCCGACCCCAGCCGGACGACGGTGGGGTCAGTGTGTCGGTCACATCCCGACCCCGGCCAGACGACGGAGGGGTCAGTGTGTCCGGTCACATCCCGACCCCGGCCGGACGACGGAGGGGTCAGTGTGTCCGGTCACATCCCGGCCAGACGATGGAGGGGTCAGTGTGTCTGGTCACATCCCGGCCGGACGACGGAGGGGTCAGTGTGTCCGGTCACATCCCGGCCAGACGATGGAGGGGTCAGTGTGTCTGGTCACATCCCGGCCGGACGACGGAGGGGTCAGTGTGTCCGGTCAAATCCCGACCCTGGCCGGACGACGGAGGGGTCAGTGTGTCCGGTCACATCCCGACCCCGGCCGGACGACGGAGGGGTCAGTGTGTCCGGTCACATCCCGACCCCGGCCGGACGACGGAGGGGTCAGTGTGTCCGGTCACATCCCGACCCCGGCCAGTCGACGGAGGGGTCAGTGTGTCCGGTCACATCCCGGCCGGACGACGGAGGGGTCAGAATGTCCGGTCACATCCCGACCCCGGCCAGACGACGGAGGGGTCAGAGTGTCCGGTCACATCCCGACCCCGGCCAGACGACGGAGGGGTCAGAGTGTCTGGTCACATCCCAACCCCGGCCGGACGACGGAGGGGTCAGTGTGCCTGGTCACATCCCGGCCGGACCACGGAGGGGTCAGTGTGTCCGGTCACATCCCGACCCCGGCCAGACGACGGAGGGGTCAGTGTGTCCGGTCACATCCCGGCCAGACGACGGAGGGGTCAGAGTGTCCGGTCACATCCCGACCCCGGCCAGACGACGGAGGGGTCAGTGTGTCTGGTCACATCCCGGCCGGACGACGGAGGGGTCAGTGTGTCCGGTCACATCCCGGCCGGACGACGGAGGGGTCAGAGTGTCCGGTCACATCCCGACCCCGGCCAGACGACGGAGGGGTCAGAGTGTCCTGTCACATCTCGACCCCAGCCGGACGACGGTGGGGTCAGTGTGTCGGTCACATCCCGACCCCGGCCAGACGACGGAGGGGTCAGTGTGTCCGGTCACATCCCGACCCCGGCCGGACGACGGAGGGGTCAGTGTGTCCGGTCACATCCCGGCCAGACGATGGAGGGGTCAGTGTGTCTGGTCACATCCCGGCCGGACGACAGAGGGGTCAGTGTGTCCGTTTACATCCCGACCCCGGGCCGGCCGAAGGAGGGGTCAGTGTGTCCGGTCACATCCCGACCCCGGCCGGACGACGGAGGGGTCAGTGTGTCCGGTCACATCCCGGCCGGACGACGGAGGGGTCAGAATGTCCGGTCACATCCCGACCCCGGCCAGACGACGGAGGGGTCAGAGTGTCCGGTCACATCCCGACCCCGGCCAGACGACGGAGGGGTCAGAGTGTCCGGTCACATCCCAACCCCGGCCGGACGACGGAGGGGTCAGTGTGTCCGGTCACATCCCGACCCCGGCCGGACGACGGAGGGGTCAGTGTGTCCGGTCACATCCCGGCCGGACCACGGAGGGGTCAGTGTGTCCGGTCACATCCCGGCCAGACGATGGAGGGGTCAGTGTGTCTGGTGACATCCCGGCCGGACGACGGAGGGGTCAGTGTGTCCGGTCACATCCCGACCCCGGCCAGACGACGGAGGGGTCAGTGTGTCCGGTCACATCCTGGCCAGACGATGGAGGGGTCAGTGTGTCTGGTCACATCCCGGCCGGACGACGGAGGGGTCAGTGTGTCCGGTCACATCCCGGCCGGACGACGGAGGGGTCAGAGTGTCCGGTCACATCCCGACCCCGGCCAGACGACGGAGGGGGTCAGAGTGTCCGGTCACATCCCGACCCCAGCCGGACGACGGTGGGGTCAGTGTGTCGGTCACATCCCGACCCCGGCCAGACGACGGAGGGGTCAGTGTGTCCGGTCACATCCCGACCCCGGCCGGACGACGGAGGGGTCAGTGTGTCCGGTCACATCCCGACCCCGGCCAGACGACGGAGGGGTCAGTGTGTCCGGTCACATCCCAGCCGGACGACGGAGGGGTCAGTGTGTCCGGTCAAATCCCGACCCTGGCCGGACGACGGAGGGGTCAGTGTGTCCGGTCACATCCCGACCCCGGCCGGACGACGGAGGGGTCAGTGTGTCCGGTCACATCCCGACCCCGGCCGGACGACGGAGGGGTCAGTGTGTCTGGTCACATCCCGGCCGGACGACGGAGGGGTCAGTGTGTCCGGTCACATCCCGGCCGGACGACGGAGGGGTCAGAGTGTCCGGTCACATCCCGACCCGGGCCAGACGACGGAGGGGTCAGTGTGTCCGGTCACATCCCGACCCCGGCCGGACGACGGAGGGGTCAGTGTGTCCGGTCACATCCCGACCCCGGCCAGACGACGGAGGGGTCAGTGTGTCCGGTCACATCCCAGCCGGACGACGGAGGGGTCAGTGTGTCCGGTCAAATCCCGACCCTGGCCGGACGACGGAGGGGTCAGTGTGTCCGGTCAAATCCCGACCCTGGCCGGACGACGGAGGGGTCAGTGTGTCCGGTCACATCCCGACCCCGGCCGGACGACGGAGGGGTCAGTGTGTCCGGTCACATCCCAGCCGGACGACGGAGGGGTCAGTGTGTCCGGTCAAATCCCGACCCTGGCCGGACGACGGAGGGGTCAGTGTGTCCGGTCAAATCCCGACCCTGGCCGGACGACGGAGGGGTCAGTGTGTCCGGTCACATCCCGACCCCGGCCGGACGACGGAGGGGTCAGTGTGCCCGGTCACATCCCGACCACGGCCGGACGACGGAGGGGTCAGTGTGTCCGGTCACATCCCGACCCCGGCCAGTCGACGGAGGGGTCAGTGTGACCGGTCACATCCCGGCCGGACGACGGAGGGGTCAGAATGTCCGGTCACATCCCGACCCCGGCCAGACGACGGAGGGGTCAGAGTGTCCGGTCACATCCCGACCCCGGCCAGACGACGGAGGGGTCAGAGTGTCTGGTCACATCCCAACCCCGGCCGGACGACGGAGGGGTCAGTGTGTCTGGTCACATCCCGGCCGGACCACGGAGGGGTCAGTGTGTCCGGTCACATCCCGACCCCGGGCCAGCCGAAGGAGGGGTCAGTGTGTCCGGTCACATCCCGACCCCGGCCGGACGACGGAGCGGTCAGTGTGTCCGGTCACAACCCGACCCCGGCCGGACGACGGAGGGGTCAGTGTGTCCGGTCACATCCCGGCCGGACCACGGAGGGGTCAGTGTGTCCGGTCACATCCCGGCCAGACGATGGAGGGGTCAGTGTGTCTGGTGACATCCCGGCCGGACGACGGAGGGGTCAGTGTGTCCGGTCACATCCCGACCCCGGCCAGACGACGGAGGGGTCAGTGTGTCCGGTCACATCCCGGCCAGACGATGGAGGGGTCAGTGTGTCTGGTCACATCCCGGCCGGACGACGGAGGGGTCAGTGTGTCCGGTCACATCCCGGCCGGACGACGGAGGGGTCAGAGTGTCCGGTCACATCCCGACCCCGGCCAGACGACGGAGGGGTCAGTGTGTCCGGTCACATCCCGACCCCGGCCGGACGACGGAGGGGTCAGTGTGTCCGGTCACATCCCGACCCCGGCCAGACGACGGAGGAGTCAGTGTGTCCGGTCACATCCCAGCCGGACGACGGAGGGGTCAGTGTGTCCGGTCAAATCCCGACCCTGGCCGGACGACGGAGGGGTCAGTGTGTCCGGTCACATCCCGACCCCGGCCGGACGACGGAGGGGTCAGTGTGTCCGGTCACATCCCGACCCCGGCCGGACGACGGAGGGGTCAGTGTGTCCGGTCACATCCCGACCCCGGCCAGTCGACGGAGGGGTCAGTGTGTCCGGTCACATCCCGGCCGGACGACGGAGTGGTAAGAATGTCCGGTCACATCTCGACCCCGGCCAGACGACGGAGGGGTCAGAGTGTCCGGTCACATCCCGACCCGGCCAGACGACGGAGGGGTCAGAGTGTCTGGTCACATCCCAACCCCGGCCGGACGACGGAGGGGTCAGTGTGTCTGGTCACATCCCGGCCGGACCACGGAGGGGTCAGTGTGTCCGGTCACATCCCGACCCCGGGCCAGCCGAAGGAGGGGTCAGTGTGTCCGGTCACATCCCGACCCCGGCCGGACGACGGAGGGGTCAGTGTGTCCGGTCACAACCCGACCCCGGCCGGACGACGGAGGGGTCAGTGTGTCCGGTCACATCCCGACCCCGGCCAGACGACGGAGGGGTCAGTGTGTCCGGTCACATCCCGGCCGGACGACGGAGGGGTCAGAATGTCCGCTCACATCCCGACCCCGGCCGGACGACGGAGGGGTCAGAGTGTCCGGTCACATCCCGACCCCGGCCGGACGACGGAGGGGTCAGTGTGTCCGGTCACATCCCGACCCCGGCCGGACGACAGAGGGGTCAGTGTGTCCGGTCACATCCCAGCCGGACGACGGAGGGGTCAGTGTGTCCGGTCAAATCCCGACCCTGGCCGGACGACGGAGGGGTCAGTGTGTCCGGTCACATCCCGACCCCGGCCGGACGACGGAGGGGTCAGTGTGTCCGGTCACATCCCGACCCCGGGCCAGCCGAAGGAGGGGTCAGTGTGTCCGGTCACATCCCGACCCCGGCCGGACGACGGAGGGGTCAGTGTGTCCGGTCACAACCCGACCCCGGCCGGACGACGGAGGGGTCAGTGTGTCCGGTCACATCCCGACCCCGGCCAGACGACGGAGGGGTCAGTGTGTCCGGTCACATCCCGGCCGGACGACGGAGGGGTCAGAATGTCCGCTCACATCCCGACCCCGGCCGGACGACGGAGGGGTCAGAGTGTCCGGTCACATCCCGACCCCGCCCGGACGACGGAGGGGTCAGTGTGTCCGGTCACATCCCGACCCCGGCCGGACGACAGAGGGGTCAGTGTGTCCGGTCACATCCCAGCCGGACGACGGAGGGGTCAGTGTGTCCGGTCAAATCCCGACCCTGGCCGGACGACGGAGGGGTCAGTGTGTCCGGTCACATCCCGACCCCGGCCGGACGACGGAGGGGTCAG
This sequence comes from Hypanus sabinus, assembly GCF_030144855.1. NCBI lineage: Eukaryota > Metazoa > Chordata > Chondrichthyes > Myliobatiformes > Dasyatidae > Hypanus > Hypanus sabinus. Next base: position 38,395 of record NW_026779687.1, read on the forward strand.
TGTGTCCGGTCACATCCCGACCCCGGCCGGACGACGGAGGGGTCAGTGTGTCCGGTCACATCCCGACCCCGGCCAGTCGACGGAGGGGTCAGTGTGTCCGGTCACATCCCGGCCGGACGACGGAGGGGTCAGAATGTCCGGTCACATCCCGACCCCGGCCAGACGACGGAGGGGTCAGAGTGTCCGGTCACATCCCGACCCCGGCCAGACGACGGAGGGGTCAGAGTGTCTGGTCACATCCCAACCCCGGCCGGACGACGGAGGGGTCAGTGTGTCTGGTCACATCCCGGCCGGACCACGGAGGGGTCAGTGTGTCCGGTCACATCCCGACCCCGGCCAGACGACGGAGGGGTCAGTGTGTCCGGTCACATCCCGGCCAGACGACGGAGGGGTCAGAGGGTCCGGTCACATCCCGACCCCGGCCAGACGACGGAGGGGTCAGTGTGTCTGGTCACATCCCGGCCGGACGACGGAGGGGTCAGTGTGTCCGGTCACATCCCGGCCGGACGACGGAGGGGTCAGAGTGTCCGGTCACATCCCGACCCCGGCCAGACGACGGAGGGGTCAGAGTGTCCGGTCACATCCCGACCCCAGCCGGACGACGGTGGGGTCAGTGTGTCGGTCACATCCCGACCCCGGCCAGACGACGGAGGGGTCAGTGTGTCCGGTCACATCCCGACCCCGGCCGGACGACGGAGGGGTCAGTGTGTCCGGTCACATCCCGGCCAGACGATGGAGGGGTCAGTGTGTCTGGTCACATCCCGGCCGGACGACGGAGGGGTCAGTGTGTCCGGTCACATCCCGGCCAGACGATGGAGGGGTCAGTGTGTCTGGTCACATCCCGGCCGGACGACGGAGGGGTCAGTGTGTCCGGTCAAATCCCGACCCTGGCCGGACGACGGAGGGGTCAGTGTGTCCGGTCACATCCCGACCCCGGCCGGACGACGGAGGGGTCAGTGTGTCCGTTCACATCCCGACCCCGGCCGGACGACGGAGGGGTCAGTGTGTCCGGTCACATCCCGACCCCGGCCAGTCGACGGAGGGGTCAGTGTGTCCGGTCACATCCCGGCCGGACGACGGAGGGGTCAGAATGTCCGGTCACATCCCGACCCCGGCCAGACGACGGAGGGGTCAGAGTGTCCGGTCACATCCCGACCCCGGCCAGACGACGGAGGGGTCAGAGTGTCTGGTCACATCCCAACCCCGGCCGGACGACGGAGGGGTCAGTGTGTCTGGTCACATCCCGGCCGGACCACGGAGGGGTCAGTGTGTCCGGTCACATCCCGACCCCGGCCAGACGACGGAGGGGTCAGTGTGTCCGGTCACATCCCGGCCAGACGACGGAGGGGTCAGAGTGTCCGGTCACATCCCGACCCCGGCCAGACGACGGAGGGGTCAGTGTGTCTGGTCACATCCCGGCCGGACGACGGAGGGGTCAGTGTGTCCGGTCACATCCCGGCCGGACGACGGAGGGGTCAGAGTGTCCGGTCACATCCCGACCCCGGCCAGACGACGGAGGGGTCAGAGTGTCCGGTCACATCCCGACCCCAGCCGGACGACGGTGGGGTCAGTGTGTCGGTCACATCCCGACCCCGGCCAGACGACGGAGGGGTCAGTGTGTCCGGTCACATCCCGACCCCGGCCGGACGACGGAGGGGTCAGTGTGTCCGGTCACATCCCGGCCAGACGATGGAGGGGTCAGTGTGTCTGGTCACATCCCGGCCGGACGACAGAGGGGTCAGTGTGTCCGTTTACATCCCGACCCCGGGCCGGCCGAAGGAGGGGTCAGTGTGTCCGGTCACATCCCGACCCCGGCCGGACGACGGAGGGGTCAGTGTGTCCGGTCACATCCCGGCCGGACGACGGAGGGGTCAGAATGTCCGGTCACATCCCGACCCCGGCCAGACGACGGAGGGGTCAGAGTGTCCGGTCACATCCCGACCCCGGCCAGACGACGGAGGGGTCAGAGTGTCCGGTCACATCCCAACCCCGGCCGGACGACGGAGGGGTCAGTGTGTCCGGTCACATCCCGACCCCGGCCGGACGACGGAGGGGTCAGTGTGTCCGGTCACATCCCGGCCAGACGATGGAGGGGTCAGTGTGTCCGGTCACATCCCGGCCGGACGACGGAGGGGTCAGAGTGTCCGGTCACATCCCGACCCCGGCCAGACGACGGAGGGGTCAGAGTGTCCGGTCACATCCCGACCCCAGCCGGACGACGGTGGGGTCAGTGTGTCGGTCACATCCCGACCCCGGCCAGACGACGGAGGGGTCAGTGTGTCCGGTCACATCCCGACCCCGGCCGGACGACGGAGGGGTCAGTGTGTCCGGTCACATCCCGGCCAGACGATGGAGGGGTCAGTGTGTCTGGTCACATCCCGGCCGGACGACGGAGGGGTCAGAGTGTCCGGTCACATCCCGACCCCGGCCAGACGACGGAGGGGTCAGAGTGTCCGGTCACATCCCGACCCCAGCCGGACGACGGTGGGGTCAGTGTGTCGGTCACATCCCGACCCCGGCCAGACGACGGAGGGGTCAGTGTGTCCGGTCACATCCCGACCCCGGCCGGACGACGGAGGGGTCAGTGTGTCCGGTCACATCCCGGCCAGACGATGGAGGGGTCAGTGTGTCTGGTCACATCCCGGCCGGACGACAGAGGGGTCAGTGTGTCCGTTTACATCCCGACCCCGGGCCGGCCGAAGGAGGGGTCAGTGTGTCCGGTCACATCCCGACCCCGGCCGGACGACGGAGGGGTCAGTGTGTCCGGTCACATCCCGGCCGGACGACGGAGGGGTCAGAATGTCCGGTCACATCCCGACCCCGGCCAGACGACGGAGGGGTCAGAGTGTCCGGTCACATCCCGACCCCGGCCAGACGACGGAGGGGTCAGAGTGTCCGGTCACATCCCAACCCCGGCCGGACGACGGAGGGGTCAGTGTGTCCGGTCACATCCCGACCCCGGCCGGACGACGGAGGGGTCAGTGTGTCCGGTCACATCCCGGCCGGACCACGGAGGGGTCAGTGTGTCCGGTCACATCCCGGCCAGACGATGGAGGGGTCAGTGTGTCTGGTGACATCCCGGCCGGACGACGGAGGGGTCAGTGTGTCCGGTCACATCCCGACCCCGGCCAGACGACGGAGGGGTCAGTGTGTCCGGTCACATCCTGGCCAGACGATGGAGGGGTCAGTGTGTCTGGTCACATCCCGGCCGGACGACGGAGGGGTCAGTGTGTCCGGTCACATCCCGGCCGGACGACGGAGGGGTCAGAGTGTCCGGTCACATCCCGACCCCGGCCAGACGACGGAGGGGGTCAGAGTGTCCGGTCACATCCCGACCCCAGCCGGACGACGGTGGGGTCAGTGTGTCGGTCACATCCCGACCCCGGCCAGACGACGGAGGTGTCAGTGTGTCCGGTCACATCCCGACCCCGGCCGGACGACGGAGGGGTCAGTGTGTCCGGTCACATCCCGACCCCGGCCAGACGACGGAGGGGTCAGTGTGTCCGGTCACATCCCAGCCGGACGACGGAGGGGTCAGTGTGTCCGGTCAAATCCCGACCCTGGCCGGACGACGGAGGGGTCAGTGTGTCCGGTCACATCCCGACCCCGGCCGGACGTCGGAGGGGTCAGTGTGTCCGGTCACATCCCGACCCCGGCCGGACGACGGAGGGGTCAGTGTGTCTGGTCACATCCCGGCCGGACGACGGAGGGGTCAGAATGTCCGGTCACATCCCGACCCCGGCCAGACGACGGAGGGGTCAGAGTGTCCGGTCACATCCCGACCCCGGCCAGACGACGGAGGGGTCAGAGTGTCCGGTCACATCCCAACCCCGGCCGGACGACGGAGGGGTCAGTGTGTCCGGTCACAACCCGACCCCGGCCGGACGACAGAGGGGTCAGTGTGTCCGGTCACATCCCGACCCCGGCCGGACGACGGAGGGGTCAGTGTGTCCGGTCACATCCCGACCCCGGCCAGTCGACGGAGGGGTCAGTGTGTCCGGTCACATCCCGGCCGGACGACGGAGGGGTCAGAATGTCCGGTCACATCCCGACCCCGGCCAGACGACGGAGGGGTCAGAGTGTCCGGTCACATCCCGACCCCGGCCAGACGATGGAGGGGTCAGAGTGTCCGGTCACATCCCAACCCCGGCCGGACGACGGAGGGGTCAGTGTGTCCGGTCACATCCCGACCCCGGCCGGACGACGGAGGGGTCAGTGTGTCTGGTCACATCCCGGCCGGACCACGGAGGGGTCAGTGTGTCCGGTCACATCCCGGCCAGACGATGGAGGGGTCAGTGTGTCTGGTGACATCCCGGCCGGACGACGGAGGGGTCAGTGTGTCCGGTCACATCCCGACCCCGGCCAGACGACGGAGGGGTCAGTGTGTCCGGTCACATCCCGGCCAGACAATGGAGGGGTCAGTGTGTCTGGTCACATCCCGGCCGGACGACGGAGGGGTCAGTGTGTCCGGTCACATCCCGGCCGGACGACGGAGGGGTCAGAGTGTCCGGTCACATCCCGACCCCGGCCAGACGACGGAGGGGTCAGTATGTCCGGTCACATCCCGACCCCGGCCGGACGACGGAGGGGTCAGTGTGTCCGGTCACATCCCGACCCCGGCCAGACGACGGAGGGGTCAGTGTGTCCGGTCACATCCCAGCCGGACGACGGAGGGGTCAGTGTGTCCGGTCAAATCCCGACCCTGGCCGGACGACGGAGGGGTCAGTGTGTCCGGTCACATCCCGACCCCGGCCGGACGACGGAGGGGTCAGTGTGTCCGGTCACATCCCGGCCGGACCACGGAGGGGTCAGTGTGTCCGGTCACATCCCGGCCAGACGATGGAGGGGTCAGTGTGTCTGGTGACATCCCGGCCGGACGACGGAGGGGTCAGTGTGTCCGGTCACATCCCGACCCCGGCCAGACGACGGAGGGGTCAGTGTGTCCGGTCACATCCTGGCCAGACGATGGAGGGGTCAGTGTGTCTGGTCACATCCCGGCCGGACGACGGAGGGGTCAGTGTGTCCGGTCACATCCCGGCCGGACGATGGAGGGGTCAGAGTGTCCGGTCACATCCCGACCCCGGCCAGACGACGGAGGGGGTCAGAGTGTCCGGTCACATCCCGACCCCAGCCGGACGACGGTGGGGTCAGTGTGTCGGTCACATCCCGACCCCGGCCAGACGACGGAGGGGTCAGTGTGTCCGGTCACATCCCGACCCCGGCCGGACGACGGAGGGGTCAGTGTGTCCGGTCACATCCCGACCCCGGCCAGACAACGGAGGGGTCAGTGTGTCCGGTCACATCCCGGCCGGACCACGGAGGGGTCAGTGTGTCCGGTCACATCCCGGCCAGACGATGGAGGGGTCAGTGTGTCTGGTCACATCCCGGCCGGACGACGTGGGGTCAGTGTGTCCGGTCACATCCCGGCCGGACGACGGAGGGGTCAGTGTGTCTGGTCACATCCCGACCCCGGCCAGACGACGGAGGGGTCAGTGTGTCCGGTCACATCCCGGCCGGACGACGGAGGGGTCAGAGTGTCCGGTCACATCCCGACCCCGGCCAGACGACGGAGGGGTCAGTGTGTCTGGTCACATCCCGACCCTGGCCGGATGACGGAGTGGTCAGTGTGTCCGGTCACATCCCGACCCCGGCCGGACGACGGAGGGGTCAGTGTGTCCGGTCACATCCCGACCCCGGCCGGACGACGGAGGGGTCAGTCTGTCCGGTCACATCCCGACCCCGGCCAGACGACGGAGGGGTCAGTGTGTCCGGTCACATCCCGACCCCGGCCAGACGACGGAGGGGTCAGTGTGTCCTGTCACATCCTGGCCGGACGACGGAGGGGTCAGTGTGTCCGGTCACATCCCGACCCCGGCCGGACGACGGAGGGGTCAGTATGTTGGTCACATCCCCGACCCCAGCCGTTGCTACAGACGAGCCTATTCTCAACTCGTCAACTGACCCCCTCCCTCCCTAAGCACTCTAGTGCACTCTGAGTCCCTGAGTCCTCACACAACCTCCGACCTCTTGCCCTGTAACCCTTGAGCCCACATTCCTCTACAAGCTGTCACCCCCAGCCATGTCCCTCTGACCCTTGGCCTCATGTTATGACCCCTGATCCCATGCTCACTGTGACCCCTGACTCACACTCCTTGTAAACCCTAGCTCCTCACAATCCCTATGAGCCATAAACCCTGACCCCTTGGTTGTCTGTCTGGAATGACAGTGGGTGATGATCATCATCCCAAGGCTGGGTGGAAGGTATGGAGATCCTGAGATGCCCAGTGGTCAAGATCCCTCTCTCGGTACAAGCCTGGGTGGAAGGTATGGAGAATCTGAGATGTCCAGTGGTCAAGATCCCCCTCTCGGTACAAGCCTGGGTGGAAGGTGTGGAGAATCTGAGATGCCCAGTGGTCAAGATCCCCCTCTCGGTACAAGCCAGCATGGAAGGTATAGAGATCCTCAGATGTCCAGTGGTCAAGATCCCCCTCTCGGGATGTGGGTTACACAGATCTGAGAGCGGGATGTGGGTTATACAGAGCTGAGAGCGGGATGTGGGTGATACAGATCTGAGAGCGGGATGTGGGTTATACAGAGCTGAGAGCGGGATGTGGGTTAAACAGATCTGAGAGCGGGATTTGGGTTATACTGATCTGAGAGCGGGATGTGGGTTATACAGATCTGAGAGCGGGATGTGGGTGATACAGATCTGAGAGCGGGATGTGGGTGATACAGATCTGAGAGCGGGATGTGGGTGATACAGATCTGAGAGCGGGATGTGGGTTACACAGATCTGAGAGCGAGATGTGGGTGATACAGATCTGAGAGCGGCATGTGGGTGATACAGAACTGAGAGCGGGATGTGGGTGATACAGATCTGAGAGCGGGATGTGGGTGATACAGATCTGAGAGCGGGATGTGGGTGATACAGATCTGAGAGCGAGATGTGGGTGATACAAATCTGAGAGCGGGATGTGGGTGATACAGATCTGAGAGCGGGATGTGGGTGATACAGATCTGAAAGCGCGATGTGGGTGATACAGATCTGAGAGCGGGATGTGGGTTATACAGATCTGAAAGCGGGATGTGGGTTATACAGATCTGAAAGCGGGATGTGGGTGATACAGATCTGAGAGCGGGATGTGGGTGATACAGATCTGAGAGCGGGATGTGGGTGATACAGATCTGAGAGCGGGATGTGGCTGATACAGATCTCAGAGCGGGATGTGGGTTATACAGATCTGAGAGTGGCATGTGGGTGATACAGATCTTAAAGCGCGATGTGGGTGATACAAATCTGAGAGCGGGATGTGGGTTATACAGATCTGAAAGCGGGATGTGGGTGATACAGATCTGAGAGCGGGATGTGGGTTATACAGATCTGAGAGCGTGATGTGGGTGATACAGATCTGAGAGTGGGATGTGGGTGATACAGATCTGAGAGCGGGATGTGGGTGATACAGATCTGAGAGCGGGATGTGGGTGATACAGATCTGAGAGCGCGATGTGGGTTATACAGATCTGAGAGCAGGATGTGGGTGATACAGTTCTGAGAGCAGGATGTGGCTGATACAGATCTGAGAGCGGCATGTGGGTGATACAGATCTGAGAGCGGGATGTGGGTGATACAGATCTCAGAGCGGCATGTGGGTGATACAGATCTGAGAGCGGGATGTGGGTGATACAGATCTGAGAGCGGGATGTGGGTGATACAGATCTTAAAGCGGGATGTGGGTGATACAGATCTGAGAGCAGGATGTGGGTGATACAGATCTGAGAGCGAGATGTGGGTGATACAGATCTGAGAGCGGCATGTGGGTGATACAGATCTCAGAGCGCGATGTGGTTGATACAGATCTTAAAGCGGGATGTGGGTGATACAGATCTGAGAGCGGGATGTGGGTGATACAGTTCTGAGAGCAGGATGTGGGTGATACAGATCTCAGAGCGGGATGTGGGTGATACAGATCTCAGAGCGCGATGTGGGTGATACAGATCTGAGAGCGGGATGTGGGTGATACAGATCTGAAAGCGGGATGTGGGTGATACAGACCTGAGAACAATAGACAATAGACATAGATGCAGGAGTGGGCCATTCGGCCCTTCTAGACAGCACCGCCATTCACATGTGATCTTGGCTGATCATACACTATCAGTACCCGGTTCCTGCCCTCTCCCCATATCCCTTGACCCCGCTATCTATGGGCTCTATCTAACTCTCTCTTGATTGCATCCAGAGACTTGGCCTCCACTGCCTTCAGGGGCAGAGAATTCCATCTATCCACCACTCTCTGGGTCAAAAAGTTTTTCCGCATCTCTGTTCTAAATGGCCAACCCCTTATTCTTAAACTGTGGCCTCTAGTTCTGGACTGACTCATCAGCGGGAACATGCTTCCTGTCTCCAGTGTGTCCAATCCCTTAATAATCTTATATGTTTCAATCAGATCCCCTCTCATCCTTCTAAATTCCAGTTTATACAAGCCCAGTCGCTCCAATCTTTCAACATATCACAGTCCCGCCATTCCGGGAATTAACCTTGATGAGCGGGTTGTGGGTTATACAGATCAAAGTGTCCAACCAGGGGATGAACATTCGTGGGATATCAGGATTAAAAATGTCCCACTGAATGGAAACATAACACATCAGAAGTGTGGAAATTAGCAAAAGTATCTATCGTACAAATCTCGTGTGACATTCCAGTCAAAAGTCAAGCTTATTGTCATCTGCTCGAGTCTGCGCGTTCACAGTACTGTATTTGTCAACGTGGAGCAGAGGACGAGTTTGTAAATCTTGCGGGAGCAAAGGATGTTGGGAATGGTGAGGGTGGAGCGCCGTGGGAGGGGTGTGGGTGTGGTGAACTATGTGCCTGTCTGGACACGCCCCCTTCTGACTGCTCCTGTGGCTCCTCCCACAGGCCCCTGTATAAAGGCGATTCAGGTCTAATCCTCTGCCTCATTCTTCAGGATGTAATATGATGGTCACTCACTGCTGGTTCCTTCTTCAGTCAATAAAAGCCGTTATCTCGCCTTTACGTCTCAGTGTGAGTTATTGATGGTGCATCAGTGGGACAGGGGGCAGAGAAGGAGTGACAGGGGTGGGTACAGACACACCCAGCCCTGAGACACCAGGCAAGGTCACTTGATTCCAAACAATTGGTTTATTGATCATTACAGAATGTCTCTCTGGTGCTTCCCGCTCCCTCCCCTCTCCCTTCCCCTTTTCCCAACCATGATTCCCCTCTCCCTGCCCCCTTCCCACTCTCAGTCCACAATAGAGACCCGGATCAGAATCAGGTTTATCGTCACTCACACACGTCAGGAAAGTTGTTTTTTATTTGTGACAGCAGTACAGTGCGATACATAAAATTACTACAGTCCTGTGCAAAATTCTTGGGCACCCCAGCGATATGTATGTATACACGAGGCCCATTGCAATGCCAAGGATCCCTTGACAACGATATCCATCCCGTAATCTCTTTGAGCCCCGACCATCAGGCAGGATGTACCATAGCGTTAGGGCAAGGAGTGTTATGAAGGGAAACAGCCGGCCGTGAGAATCGTGAACTCCATGCCGCCTCCCAGCTCTCATCACGTTCGAAGCCCTATACTGTTTACTTTTTAATGTTTGATGCAAGTGCACCTTATGCTTCGTGTCAGTCTTCTGGGATATATTTTATTTGTTAATTTATCTGTTGTAATATTATTTTATATGTTGCGTGTGAGTCACAGTATTGTCTAAATGTCTTAGGCACATATATAGCTAGGCTGGTTAAGGCGCAGTCCTGTATTTGTCAACGTGGAGCGGAGAGCGAGTTTGTAAATCTGGTGGGAGCAAAGGATGTTGGGAATGGTGAGGGTGGAGCACCGCGGGAGGGGGGAGTGGGACAGGGGGCAGAGAAGGAGTGTCGGGGTGGGTACAGACACACCCAGCCCTGAGACACCAGGCAAGGTCAATTGATTCCAAACAATTGGTGTGTTGATCATTACAGAACATAGAATAGTACAGCACATTACAGGCCCTTCAGCCCACAATGTTGTGCTGACCCTCAAACCCTGCCTCCCATATAACCCCCCACCTTAAATTCCTCCATATACCTGTCTAGTAGTCTCTTAAACTTCACTAGTGTATCTGCCTCCACCACTGACTCAGGCAGTGCATTCCACGCACCAACCACTCTCTGAGTGAAAAACCTTCCTCTAATATCCCCCTTGAACTTTCCTCCCCTTACCTTAAAGCCATGTCCTCTTGTACTGAGCAGTGGTGCCCTGGGAAAGAGGCGCAGGCTGTACACTCTGTCTATTCCTCTTAATATCTTGTACACCTCTATCATGTCTCCTCTCATCCTCCTTCTCTCCAGAGAGTAAAGCCCTAGCTCCCTTAATCTCTGATCATAATCCATACTCTCTAAACCAGGCAGCATCCTGGTAGATCTCCTCTGTACCCTTTCCAATGCTTCCACATCCTTCCTATAGTCAGGCGACCAGAACTGGACACAGTACTCCAAGTGTGGCCTAACCAGAGTTTTATAGAGCTGCATCATTACCTCACAAATCTTAAACTCTATCCCTCGACTTATGAAAGCTAACACCCCATAAGCTTTCTTAACTACCCTATCTACCTGTGAGGCAACTTTCAGGGATCTGTGGACATGTACCCCCAGATCCCTCTGCTCCTCCACACTACCAAGTATCCTGCCATTTACTTTGTACTCTGCCTTGGAGTTTGTCCTTCCAAAGTGAACCACTTCACACTTCTCCGGGTTGAACTCCATCTGCCACTTCTCAGCCCACTTCTGCATCCTATCAATGTCTCTCTGCAATCTTCGACAATCCTCCACACTATCTACAACACCACCAACCTTTGTGTCGTCTGCAAACTTGCCAGCCCACCCTTTACTCCAACATCCAGTTCGTTAATAAAAATCACACAAAGTAGAGGTCCCAGAACAGATCCTTGTGGGACACCACTAGTCAAAACCCTCCAATCTGAATGTACTCCCTCCACCACGACCCTCTGCCTTCTGCAGGCAAGCCAATTCTGAATCCACCTGGCCAAACTTCCCTGGATCCCATGCCTTCTGACTTTCTGAATAAGCCTACCGTGTGGAACCTTGTCAAATGCCTTACTAAAATCCATGTAGATCACATCCACTGCACTACCCTCATCTATATGCCTGGTCACCTCCTCAAAGAACTCTATCGGGCTTGTTAGGCACGATCTGTCCTTCACAAAACCATGCTGACTGTCCCTGATCAGACCATGATTCTCTAAATGCCCATAGATCCTATCTCTAAGAATCTTTTCCAACAGCTTTCCCACCACAGACGTAAGGCTCACTGGTCTATAATTACCTGGACTACCCCTACTACCTTTTTTGAACAAGGGGACATCGACCACATGTCCATAGTACATTTCCCTGCAAAAACATCATCCCAATTCACACCTGCAAGTTCTAGCCTTATAGCCTCATAATTTGCCCTTCTCCAATTAAAAATTTTCCTGCCCTCTCTGCTTCTATCTTTTTCCATGATAATGCTAAAGGCCAGGGAGCGGTGATCACTGTCCCCCAGATGCTCACCCACTGACAGATCTGTGACCTGACCCGGTTCATTACAAATACAAGTACTTTATTGTCACCAAACAATTGATACTAGAGGGTACAATCATCACAGTGATAGTTGTTTCTGCGATTCGCGCTCCCTGAAGTACAAATCAAAGTAAATATAATAAAAATTTAAATTATAAATCATAATTAGACAATAGAAAAGGGAAAGTAAGGCAGTGCAAGTCAGGTCTGGATATTTGGAAGGTACGGCCCAGATCCGGGTCAGGATCCGTTCAGCAGTCTTATCACAGTTGGAAAGAAGCTGTTCCCAAATCTGGCCGTACCAATCTTCAAGCTCCTGAACCTTCTCCCGGAGGGAAGTGGGACAAAAAGTGTGTTGGCTGGGTGGGTCGTGTCCTTGATTATCCTGGCAGCACTGCTCCGACAGCGTGTGGTGTAAAGTGAGTCCAAGGATGGAAGATTGGTTTGTGTGATGTGCTGGGCTATGTTCACGATCTTCTGCAGCTTCTTCCAGTCTTGGACAGGACAACTTCCATACCAGGTTGTGATGCACCCTAGACGAATGCTTTCTACGGTGCACCTATAAAAATTAGTGAGAGTTATCCAATATGGCATTCCCCCTAGTTGGCCTGTCAACATACTGTAACAGGAACCCATCCTGGACACACTGAACAGACTCTGCACCATCTAAACCATTGGAACTAATCAGGTGCCAATCAATATTAGGGAAATTAAAGTCACCCGTGATAACAACCCTGCTATTTTTTGCACCTTTCCAAAATCTGCCTCCCAATCTGCTCCTCGGTACCTCTGCTGCTACCAGGGGGCCGAGAGAATACTCCCGATAGAGTAACTGCTCCCTTCCTGTTCCTGACTCAAAAGAGGATCCTGCTCCATTACACCCTTTCTGTAGCTGTAATAGTATCCCTGACCAGTAATGCCACCCCTCCTCCCCTTTGTCTAGCCCTCTATCTCTTTTAAAACACTGAAATCCAGGAATATTGATCATTGCAGAATGTTTCTCTGGTGCTTCCCGCTCCCTCCCCTCTCCCTTCCCCTTTTCCCAACCATGATTCCCCTCTCCCTGCCCCCTTCCCACTCTCAGTCCACAACAGAGACCCAGATCAGAATCATGTTTACCATCACTCACACACGTCAGGAAATTTGTTTATTTTTTGCGACAGCGGTACAGTGCGATACATAAAATGACTCCAGTACTGTGCAAAAGTCTTGAGTACCCCAGCGATGTACATTTGCCAAAGGCTTTTGCACAGAACTGTCCTATCAGATAAACAGCATTCACAAGAAAAAAACTATTCAGTATGAATGACTCATGAAAAGCCACAATTAGAGCAAGATATCAAAGTCTGTTATGGTGCAGAGAGCTCCTGGCGTTACTGTGCTGAGGGGGGGGGGGGGGGGGAAGTAATTTATTATTGAGATAGGCCGCGGAGTCAGATGCTCTGACCGCAGATTTACCGTGACCCTAATTACGGGACAGTTTACATCGATTAATTCACCTGCCTTTAGACAGCGGGCGGAAAGAGCAGGGAGACATCCGATACACAGTGAGGTGCACAGAGGTGTTCAACCCCAACGTCCTGCACTGTCGTGGGGAGGGAACACGAAGCTACGGAGGCGGTGCTGGTCGGTTCGAAAACTGAACGCTGGCGGGAAGAGTAACTGCCGCTGTGGGATTTCGGGCATCTGTCCCTCTGCCCGATGGCGGCTGTGTGGACCACGTCAACGAGCGGATAATGAGCTGGTTGTCATCGTTCCCCCTGTCACCCAGGAGTCTAGGACCAGAGGAGACAGATAGAGTGGATGTGGGGAGGATGTTTCCTACAGTGGGTGAGTCTAGGACCAGAGGACACAGATAGAGTGGATGTGGAGAGGATGTTTCCTATAGTGGGTGAGTCTAGGACCAGAGGACACAGATAGAGTGGATGTGGAGGGGATGTTTCCTATAGTGGGGGAGTCTAGGAACAGAGGACACAGACAGAGTGGATGTGGAGTGGATGTTTCCTATAGTGGGTGAGTCTAGGACCAGAGGACACAAATAGAGTGGATGTGGAGAGGATGTTTCCTATAGTGGGGAGTCTAGGACCATAGGACACAGATGGAGTGGATGTGGAGAGGATGTTTCCTATAGTGGGGGAGTCTAGGACCAGAGGACACAGATAGAGTGGATGTGGAGAGGATGTTTCCTGTACTGGGGGAGTCTAGGACGAGAGGACACAGATAGAGTGGATGTGGAGAGGATGTTTCCTATAGTGGGGGAGTCCAGGACCAGAGGACACAGATAGAGTGGATGTGGAGAGGATTTTTCCTATAGTGGGAGAGTCTAGGACCAGAGGACACAGATAGAGTTGATGTGGAGAGGATGTTTCCTATAGTGGGGGATTCTAGGACCAGAGGACACAGACGGAGTTGATGTGGAGAGGATGTTTCCTATAGTGGAGGAGTCTCGGACCAGAGGACACAGATAGAGTGGATGTGGAGAGGACGATTCCTTTTATTGGAGTGTGTTGGACCAGAGGACACAGATAGAGTGGATGTGGAGAGGATTTTTCCTATAGTGGGAGAGTCTAGGACCAGAGGACACAGATAGAGTTGATGTGGAGAGGATGTTTCCCATAGTGGGTGAATCTAGGACCAGAGGACACAGATAGAGTGGATGTGGAGAGGATGTTTCCTATAGTGGGGAATCTAGGACCAGAGGACACAGATAGAGTGGATGTGGAGAGGATGTTTCCTATAGTGGGAGAGTCTAGGACCAGAGGACACAGATAGAGTGGATGTGGAGAGGATGTTTCCTGTACTGGGGGAGTCTAGGACAAGAGGACACAGATAGAGTTGATGTGGAGAGGATGTTTCCTATAGTGGGGGATTCAAGGACCAGAGGACACAAATAGAGTGGATGTGGAGAGGATGTTTCCTATAGTGGGGGAGTCTAGGACCAGAGGACACCAGATAGAGTGGATGTGGAGAGGATGTTTTCTATAGTGGGGGAGTCTAGGACCAGAGGACACAGATAGAGTGGATGGGAAGAGGATGTTTCCTATAGTGGGAGAGTCTAGGACCAGAGGACACAGATGGAGTTGATGTGGAGAGGATGTTTCCTATAGTGGGGGAGTCTCGGACCAGAGGACACAGATAGAGTGGATGTGGAGAGGACGATTCCTTTTGTTGGAGTGTGTTGGACCAGAGGACACAGATAGAGTGGATGTGGAGAGGATTTTTCCTATAGTGGGAGAGTCTAGGACCAGAGGACACAGATAGAGTTGATGTGGAGAGGATGTTTCCCATAGTGGGTGAATCTAGGACCAGAGGACACAGATAGAGTGGATGTGGAGAGGATGTTTCCTACAGTGGGGCAGTCTGGGACCAGAGGACACAGATAGAGTGGAAGTGGAGAGGATGTTTCCTATAGTGGGGAGTCTAGGACCAGAGGACACAGATAGAGTGGATGTGGAGAGGATGTTTCCTATAGTGGGGGAGTCTAGGACCAGAGGACACAGATAGAGTGGATGTGGAGAGAATGTTTCCTGTACTGGGGGAGTCTAGGACCAGAGGACACAGATAGAGTGGATGTGGAGAGGATGTTTCCTATAGTGGGGGAGTCCAGGACAAGAGGACACAGATAGAGTGGATGTGGAGAGGATTTTTCCTATAGTGGGAGAGTCTAGGACCAGAGGACACAGATAGAGTTGATGTGGAGAGGATGTTTCCTATAATGGGGGATTCTAGGACCAGAGGACACAGATAGAGTGGATGTGCAGAGGATGTTTCCTATAGTGGGGGAGTCTAGGACCAGAGGACACAGATAGAGTGGATGTGGAGAGGATGTTTCCTATAGTGGGGGAGTCTAGGACCAGAGGACACAGATAGAGTGGATGGGAAGAGGATGTTTCCTATAGTGGGAGAGTCTAGGACCAGAGGACACAGACGGAGTTGATGTGGAGAGGATGTTTCCTATAGTGGGGGAGTCTCGGACCAGAGGACACAGATAGAGTGGATGTGGAGAGGACGATTCCTTTTGTTGGAGTGTGTTGGACCAGAGGACACAGATAGAGTGGATGTGGAGAGGATTTTTCCTATAGTGGGAGAGTCTAAGACCAGAGGACACAGATAGAGTTGATGTGGAGAGGATGTTTCCCATAGTGGGTGAATCTAGGACCAGAGGACACAGATAGAGTGGATGTGGAGAGGATGTTTCCTATAGTGGGGAATCTAGGACCAGAGGACACAGATAGAGTGGATGTGGAGAGGATGTTTCCTATAGTGGAAGGGTCTAGGACCAGAGGACACAGATAGAGTGGATGTGGAGAGGATGTTTCCTGTACTGGGGGAGTCTAGGACCAGAGGACACAGATAGAGTGGAAGTGGAGAGGATCTTTCCTATAGTGGGGGAGTCTAGGACCAGAGGACACAGATAGAGTGGATGGGAAGAGGATGTTTCCTATAGTGGGAGAGTCTAGGACCAGAGTACACAGATGGAGTTGATGTGGAGAGGATGTTTCCTATAGTGGGGGAGTCTCGGACCAGAGGACACAGATAGAGTGGATGTGGAGAGGATGTTTCCTATAGTGGGGGAGTCTAGGACCAGAGGACACAGATAGAGTGGATGTGGAGAGGATTTTTCCAATAGTGGGAGAGTCTAGGACCAGAGGACACAGATAGAGTTGATGTGGAGAGGATGTTTCCCATAGTGGGTGAATCTAGGACCAGAGGACACAGATAGAGGGGATGTGGAGAGGATGTTTCCTATAGTGGGGAATCTAGGACCAGAGGACACAGATAGAGTGGATGTGGAGAGGATGTTTCCTATAGTGGGAGAGTCTAGGACCAGAGGACACAGATAGAGTGGATGTGGAGAGGATGTTTCCTGTACTGGGGGAGTCTAGGACCAGAGGACACAGATAGAGTGGATGTGGAGAGGATGTTTCCTATAGTGGGGGAGTCCAGGACCAGAGGACACAGATAGAGTGGATGTGGAGAGGATTTTTCCTATAGTGGGGGAGTCTAGGACCAGAGGACACAGATAGAGTGGATGTGGAGAGGATGTTTCCTATAGTGGGGAATCTAGGACCAGAGGACACAGATAGAGTGGATGTGGAGAGGATGTTTCCTATAGTGGGAGAGTCTAGGACCAGAGGACACAGATAGAGTGGATGTGGAGAGGATGTTTCCTGTACTGGGGGAGTCTAGGACCAGAGGACACAGATAGAGTTGATGTGGAGAGGATGTTTCCTATAGTGGGGGATTCAAGGACCAGAGGACACAAATAGAGTGGATGTGGAGAGGATGTTTCCTATAGTGGGGGAGTCTAGGACCAGAGGACACCAGATAGAGTGGATGTGGAGAGGATGTTTTCTATAGTGGGGGAGTCTAGGACCAGAGGACACAGATAGAGTGGATGGGAAGAGGATGTTTCCTATAGTGGGAGAGTCTAGGACCAGAGGACACAGATGGAGTTGATGTGGAGAGGATGTTTCCTATAGTGGGGGAGTCTCGGACCAGAGGACACAGATAGAGTGGATGTGGAGAGGACGATTCCTTTTGTTGGAGTGTGTTGGACCAGAGGACACAGATAGAGTGGATGTGGAGAGGATTTTTCCTATAGTGGGAGAGTCTAGGACCAGAGGACACAGATAGAGTTGATGTGGAGAGGATGTTTCCCATAGTGGGTGAATCTAGGACCAGAGGACACAGATAGAGTGGATGTGGAGAGGATGTTTCCTACAGTGGGGCAGTCTGGGACCAGAGGACACAGATAGAGTGGAAGTGGAGAGGATGTTTCCTATAGTGGGGAGTCTAGGACCAGAGGACACAGATAGAGTGGATGTGGAGAGGATGTTTCCTATAGTGGGGGAGTCTAGGACCAGAGGACACAGATAGAGTGGATGTGGAGAGAATGTTTCCTGTACTGGGGGAGTCTAGGACCAGAGGACACAGATAGAGTGGATGTGGAGAGGATGTTTCCTATAGTGGGGGAGTCCAGGACAAGAGGACACAGATAGAGTGGATGTGGAGAGGATTTTTCCTATAGTGGGAGAGTCTAGGACCAGAGGACACAGATAGAGTTGATGTGGAGAGGATGTTTCCTATAATGGGGGATTCTAGGACCAGAGGACACAGATAGAGTGGATGTGCAGAGGATGTTTCCTATAGTGGGGGAGTCTAGGACCAGAGGACACAGATAGAGTGGATGTGGAGAGGATGTTTCCTATAGTGGGGGAGTCTAGGACCAGAGGACACAGATAGAGTGGATGGGAAGAGGATGTTTCCTATAGTGGGAGAGTCTAGGACCAGAGGACACAGACGGAGTTGATGTGGAGAGGATGTTTCCTATAGTGGGGGAGTCTCGGACCAGAGGACACAGATAGAGTGGATGTGGAGAGGACGATTCCTTTTGTTGGAGTGTGTTGGACCAGAGGACACAGATAGAGTGGATGTGGAGAGGATTTTTCCTATAGTGGGAGAGTCTAAGACCAGAGGACACAGATAGAGTTGATGTGGAGAGGATGTTTCCCATAGTGGGTGAATCTAGGACCAGAGGACACAGATAGAGTGGATGTGGAGAGGATGTTTCCTATAGTGGGGAATCTAGGACCAGAGGACACAGATAGAGTGGATGTGGAGAGGATGTTTCCTATAGTGGAAGGGTCTAGGACCAGAGGACACAGATAGAGTGGATGTGGAGAGGATGTTTCCTGTACTGGGGGAGTCTAGGACCAGAGGACACAGATAGAGTGGAAGTGGAGAGGATCTTTCCTATAGTGGGGGAGTCTAGGACCAGAGGACACAGATAGAGTGGATGGGAAGAGGATGTTTCCTATAGTGGGAGAGTCTAGGACCAGAGTACTCAGATGGAGTTGATGTGGAGAGGATGTTTCCTATAGTGGGGGAGTCTCGGACCAGAGGACACAGATAGAGTGGATGTGGAGAGGATGTTTCCTATAGTGGGGGAGTCTAGGACCAGAGGACACAGATAGAGTGGATGTGGAGAGGATTTTTCCAATAGTGGGAGAGTCTAGGACCAGAGGACACAGATAGAGTTGATGTGGAGAGGATGTTTCCCATAGTGGGTGAATCTAGGACCAGAGGACACAGATAGAGGGGATGTGGAGAGGATGTTTCCTATAGTGGGGAATCTAGGACCAGAGGACACAGATAGAGTGGATGTGGAGAGGATGTTTCCTATAGTGGGAGAGTCTAGGACCAGAGGACACAGATAGAGTGGATGTGGAGAGGATGTTTCCTGTACTGGGGGAGTCTAGGACCAGAGGACACAGATAGAGTGGATGTGGAGAGGATGTTTCCTATAGTGGGGGAGTCCAGGACCAGAGGACACAGATAGAGTGGATGTGGAGAGGATTTTTCCTATAGTGGGGGAGTCTAGGACCAGAGGACACAGATAGAGTGGATGTGGAGAGGATTTTTCCTATAGTGGGAGAGTCTAGGACCAGAGGACACAGATAGAGTTGATGTGGAGAGGATGTTTCCCATAGTGGGTGAATCTAGGACCAGAGGACACAGATAGAGGGGATGTGGAGAGGATGTTTTCTATAGTGGGGGAGTCCAGGACCAGAGGACACAGATAGAGTGGATGTGGAGAGGATGTTTCCTATAGTGGGAGAGTCTAGGACCAGAGGACACAGATAGAGTGGATGTGGAGAGGATGTTTCCTGTACTGGGGGAGTCTAGGACCAGAGGACACAGATAGAGTGGATGTGGAGAGGATGTTTCCTATACTGGGGGAGTCCAGGACCAGAGGACACAGATAGAGTGGATGTGGAGAGGATTTTTCCTATAGTGGGAGAGTCTAGGACCAGAGGACACAGATAGAGTTGATGTGGAGAGGATGATTCCTATAGTGTGGGATTCTAGGACCAGAGGACACAGATAGAGTGGATGTGGAGAGGATGTTTCCTATAGTGGGGGAGTCTAGGACCAGAGGACACCAGATAGAGTGGATGTGGAGAGGATGTTTTCTATAGTGGGGGAGTCTCGGACCAGAGGACACAGATAGAGTGGATGGGAAGAGGATGTTTCCTATAGTGGGAGAGTCTAGGACCAGAGGACACAGATGGAGTTGATGTGGAGAGGATGTTTCCTATAGTGGGGGAGTCTCGGACCAGAGGACACAGATAGAGTGGATGTGGAGAGGATTTTTCCTATAGTGGGAGAGTCTAGGACCAGAGGACACAGATAGAGTTGATGTGGAGAGGATGTTTCCCATAGTGGGTGAATCTAGGACCAGAGGACACAGATAGAGTGGATGTGGAGAGGATGTTTCCTACAGTGGGGGAGTCTGGGACCAGAGGACACAGATAGAGTGGATGTGGAGAGAATGTTTCCTACTGTGGGGGAGTCTGGGACCAGAGGACACAGATAGAGTGGATGTGGAGAGGACGATTCCTTTTGTTGGAGTGTGTTGGACCAGAGGACACAGATAGAGTGGATCTGGAGAGGATTTTTCCTATAGTGGGAGAGTCTAGGACAAGAGGACACAGATAGAGTGGATGTGGAGAGGATGTTTCCTACAGTGGGGGAGTCTGGGACCAGAGGACACAGATAGAGTGGAAGTGGAGAGGATGTTTCCTATAGTGGGGGAGTCTAGGACCAGAGGACACAGATAGAGTGGATGTGGAGAGAATGTTTCCTACTGTGGGGGAGTCTGGGACCAGAGGATACAGATAGAGTGGATGTGGAGAGGACGATTCCTTTTGTTCGAGTGTGTTGGACCAGAGGACACAGATAGAGTGGATGTGGAGAGGATGTTTCCTATAGTGGGGAATCTAGGACCAGAGGACACAGATAGAGTGGATGTGGAGAGGATGTTTCCTATAGTGGAAGGGTCTAGGACCAGAGGACACAGATAGAGTGGATGTGGAGAGGATGTTTCCTGTACTGGGGGAGTCTAGGACCAGAGGACACAGATAGAGTGGAAGTGGAGAGGATCTTTCCTATAGTGGGGGAGTCTAGGACCAGAGGACACAGATAGAGTGGATGGGAAGAGGATGTTTCCTATAGTGGGAGAGTCTAGGACCAGAGTACTCAGATGGAGTTGATGTGGAGAGGATGTTTCCTATAGTGGGGGAGTCTCGGACCAGAGGACACAGATAGAGTGGATGTGGAGAGGATGTTTCCTATAGTGGGGGAGTCTAGGACCAGAGGACACAGATAGAGTGGATGTGGAGAGGATTTTTCCAATAGTGGGAGAGTCTAGGACCAGAGGACACAGATAGAGTTGATGTGGAGAGGATGTTTCCCATAGTGGGTGAATCTAGGACCAGAGGACACAGATAGAGGGGATGTGGAGAGGATGTTTCCTATAGTGGGGAATCTAGGACCAGAGGACACAGATAGAGTGGATGTGGAGAGGATGTTTCCTATAGTGGGAGAGTCTAGGACCAGAGGACACAGATAGAGTGGATGTGGAGAGGATGTTTCCTGTACTGGGGGAGTCTAGGACCAGAGGACACAGATAGAGTGGATGTGGAGAGGATGTTTCCTATAGTGGGGGAGTCCAGGACCAGAGGACACAGATAGAGTGGATGTGGAGAGGATTTTTCCTATAGTGGGGGAGTCTAGGACCAGAGGACACAGATAGAGTGGATGTGGAGAGGATTTTTCCTATAGTGGGAGAGTCTAGGACCAGAGGACACAGATAGAGTTGATGTGGAGAGGATGTTTCCCATAGTGGGTGAATCTAGGACCAGAGGACACAGATAGAGGGGATGTGGAGAGGATGTTTTCTATAGTGGGGGAGTCCAGGACCAGAGGACACAGATAGAGTGGATGTGGAGAGGATGTTTCCTATAGTGGGAGAGTCTAGGACCAGAGGACACAGATAGAGTGGATGTGGAGAGGATGTTTCCTGTACTGGGGGAGTCTAGGACCAGAGGACACAGATAGAGTGGATGTGGAGAGGATGTTTCCTATAGTGGGGGAGTCCAGGACCAGAGGACACAGATAGAGTGGATGTGGAGAGGATTTTTCCTATAGTGGGAGAGTCTAGGACCAGAGGACACAGATAGAGTTGATGTGGAGAGGATGATTCCTATAGTGTGGGATTCTAGGACCAGAGGACACAGATAGAGTGGATGTGGAGAGGATGTTTCCTATAGTGGGGGAGTCTAGGACCAGAGGACACCAGATAGAGTGGATGTGGAGAGGATGTTTTCTATAGTGGGGGAGTCTCGGACCAGAGGACACAGATAGAGTGGATGGGAAGAGGATGTTTCCTATAGTGGGAGAGTCTAGGACCAGAGGACACAGATGGAGTTGATGTGGAGAGGATGTTTCCTATAGTGGGGGAGTCTCGGACCAGAGGACACAGATAGAGTGGATGTGGAGAGGATTTTTCCTATAGTGGGAGAGTCTAGGACCAGAGGACACAGATAGAGTTGATGTGGAGAGGATGTTTCCCATAGTGGGTGAATCTAGGACCAGAGGACACAGATAGAGTGGATGTGGAGAGGATGTTTCCTACAGTGGGGGAGTCTGGGACCAGAGGACACAGATAGAGTGGATGTGGAGAGAATGTTTCCTACTGTGGGGGAGTCTGGGACCAGAGGACACAGATAGAGTGGATGTGGAGAGGACGATTCCTTTTGTTGGAGTGTGTTGGACCAGAGGACACAGATAGAGTGGATCTGGAGAGGATTTTTCCTATAGTGGGAGAGTCTAGGACAAGAGGACACAGATAGAGTGGATGTGGAGAGGATGTTTCCTACAGTGGGGGAGTCTGGGACCAGAGGACACAGATAGAGTGGAAGTGGAGAGGATGTTTCCTATAGTGGGGGAGTCTAGGACCAGAGGACACAGATAGAGTGGATGTGGAGAGAATGTTTCCTACTGTGGGGGAGTCTGGGACCAGAGGATACAGATAGAGTGGATGTGGAGAGGACGATTCCTTTTGTTCGAGTGTGTTGGACCAGAGGACACAGATAGAGTGGATGTGGAGATGATTTTTCCTATAGTGGGAGAGTCTAGGACCAGAGGACACAGATAGAGTTGATGTGGAGAGGGTGTTTCCCATAGTGGGTGATTCTAGGACCAGAGGACACAGACAGAGTGGATGTGGAGAGGATGTTTCCTACAGTGGGGGAGTCTGGGACCAGAGGAAACAGATAGAGTGGATGTGGAGAGGATGTTTCTATAGTGGGTGAATCTAGGACCAGAGGACACAGATAGAGTGGATGTGGAGAGGATGTTTCCTATTGTGGGGGAGTCTAGGACCAGAGGACACAGATAGAGTGTATGTGGAGAGGGTGTTTCCCATAGTGGGTGAGTCTAGGACCAGAGGACACAGATAGAGTGGATGTGGAGAGGATGTTTCCTATAGTGGGTGAGTCTAGGACCAGAGGACACAGATAGAGTGGATGTGGAGAGGATGTTTCCTGTACTGGGGGAGTCTGGGACCAGAGGATACAGATAGAGTGGATGTGGAGAGGGTGTTTCCTATAGTGGGTGAGTCTAGGACCAGAGGACACAGATAGAGTGGATGTGGAGAGGATGTTTCCTACAGTGGGGGAGTCTAGGACCAGAGGACACAGACAGAGTGGATGTGGAGTGGATGTTTGCTATAGTGGGTGAGTCTAGGACCAGAGGACACAGATAGAGTGGATGTGGAGAGGATGTTTCCTATAGTGGGGGAGTCTAGGACCAGAGGACACAGATAGAGTGGATGTGGAGAGGATGTTTCCTGTACTGGGGGAGTCTAGGACCAGAGGACACAGATAGAGTGGATGTGGAGAGGATGTTTCCTATAGTGGGGGAGTCCAGGACCAGAGGACACAGATAGAGTGAATGTGGAGAGGATTTTTCCTATAGTGGGAGAGTCTAGGACCAGAGGACACAGATAGAGTTGATGTGGAGAGGATGTTTCCTATAGTGGGGGATTCTAGGACCAGAGGACACAGATAGAGTGGATGTGGAAAGGATGTTTCCTGTAGTGGGGGAGTCTAGGACCAGAGGACACAGATAGAGTGGATGTGGAGAGGATGTTTCCTATAGTGGGGGAGTCTAGGACCAGAGGACACAGATAGAGTGGATGGGAAGAGGATGTTTCCTATAGTGGGAGAGTCTAGGACCAGAGGACACAGATGGAGTTGATGTGGATAGGATGTTTCCTATAGTGGGGGAGTCTCGGACCAGAGGACACAGATAGAGTGGATGTGGAGAGGACGATTCCTTTTGTTGGAGTGTGTTGGACCAGAGGACACAGATAGAGTGGATGTGGAGAGGATTTTTCCTATAGTGGGAGAGTCTAGGACCAGAGGACACAGATAGAGTTGATGTGGAGAGGATGTTTCCCATAGTGGGTGAATCTAGGACCAGAGGACACAGATAGAGTGGATGTGGAGAGGATGTTTCCTATAGTGGGGAATCTAGGACCAGAGGACACAGATAGAGTGGATGTGGAGAGGATGTTTCCTATAGTGGGAGAGTCTAGGACCAGAGGACACAGATAGAGTGGATGTGGAGAGGATGTTTCCTGTACTGGGGGAGTCTAGGACCAGAGGACACAGATAGAGTGGATGTGGAGAGGATGTTTCCTATAGTGGGGGAGTCCAGGACCAGAGGACACAGATAGAGTGGATGTGGAGAGGACGATTCCTTTTGTTGGAGTGTGTTGGACCAGAGGACACAGATAGAGTGGATGTGGAGAGGATTTTTCCTATAGTGGGAGAGTCTAGGACCAGAGGACACAGATAGAGTTGATGTGGAGAGGATGTTTCCCATAGTGGGTGAATCTAGGACCAGAGGACACAGATAGAGTGGATGTGGAGAGGATGTTTCCTATAGTGGGGAATCTAGGACCAGAGGACACAGATAGAGTGGATGTGGAGAGGATGTTTCCTATAGTGGAAGGGTCTAGGACCAGAGGACACAGATAGAGTGGATGTGGAGAGGATGTTTCCTGTACTGGGGGAGTCTAGGACCAGAGGACACAGATAGAGTGGAAGTGGAGAGGATCTTTCCTATAGTGGGGGAGTCTCGGACCAGAGGACACAGATAGAGTGGATGGGAAGAGGATGTTTCCTATAGTGGGAGAGTCTAGGACCAGAGTACTCAGATGGAGTTGATGTGGAGAGGATGTTTCCTATAGTGGGGGAGTCTCGGACCAGAGGACACAGATAGAGTGGATGTGGAGAGGATGTTTCCTATAGTGGGGGAGTCTAGGACCAGAGGACACAGATAGAGTGGATGTGGAGAGGATTTTTCCAATAGTGGGAGAGTCTAGGACCAGAGGACACAGATAGAGTTGATGTGGAGAGGATGTTTCCCATAGTGGGTGAATCTAGGACCAGAGGACACAGATAGAGGGGATGTGGAGAGGATGTTTCCTATAGTGGGGAATCTAGGACCAGAGGACACAGATAGAGTGGATGTGGAGAGGATGTTTCCTATAGTGGGAGAGTCTAGGACCAGAGGACACAGATAGAGTGGATGTGGAGAGGATGTTTCCTGTACTGGGGGAGTCTAGGACCAGAGGACACAGATAGAGTGGATGTGGAGAGGATGTTTCCTATAGTGGGGGAGTCCAGGACCAGAGGACACAGATAGAGTGGATGTGGAGAGGATTTTTCCTATAGTGGGGGAGTCTAGGACCAGAGGACACAGATAGAGTGGATGTGGAGAGGATTTTTCCTATAGTGGGAGAGTCTAGGACCAGAGGACACAGATAGAGTTGATGTGGAGAGGATGTTTCCCATAGTGGGTGAATCTAGGACCAGAGGACACAGATAGAGGGGATGTGGAGAGGATGTTTTCTATAGTGGGGGAGTCCAGGACCAGAGGACACAGATAGAGTGGATGTGGAGAGGATGTTTCCTATAGTGGGAGAGTCTAGGACCAGAGGACACAGATAGAGTGGATGTGGAGAGGATGTTTCCTGTACTGGGGGAGTCTAGGACCAGAGGACACAGATAGAGTGGATGTGGAGAGGATGTTTCCTATAGTGGGGGAGTCCAGGACCAGAGGACACAGATAGAGTGGATGTGGAGAGGATTTTTCCTATAGTGGGAGAGTCTAGGACCAGAGGACACAGATAGAGTTGATGTGGAGAGGATGATTCCTATAGTGTGGGATTCTAGGACCAGAGGACACAGATAGAGTGGATGTGGAGAGGATGTTTCCTATAGTGGGGGAGTCTAGGACCAGAGGACACCAGATAGAGTGGATGTGGAGAGGATGTTTTCTATAGTGGGGGAGTCTCGGACCAGAGGACACAGATAGAGTGGATGGGAAGAGGATGTTTCCTATAGTGGGAGAGTCTAGGACCAGAGGACACAGATGGAGTTGATGTGGAGAGGATGTTTCCTATAGTGGGGGAGTCTCGGACCAGAGGACACAGATAGAGTGGATGTGGAGAGGATTTTTCCTATAGTGGGAGAGTCTAGGACCAGAGGACACAGATAGAGTTGATGTGGAGAGGATGTTTCCCATAGTGGGTGAATCTAGGACCAGAGGACACAGATAGAGTGGATGTGGAGAGGATGTTTCCTACAGTGGGGGAGTCTGGGACCAGAGGACACAGATAGAGTGGATGTGGAGAGAATGTTTCCTACTGTGGGGGAGTCTGGGACCAGAGGACACAGATAGAGTGGATGTGGAGAGGACGATTCCTTTTGTTGGAGTGTGTTGGACCAGAGGACACAGATAGAGTGGATCTGGAGAGGATTTTTCCTATAGTGGGAGAGTCTAGGACAAGAGGACACAGATAGAGTGGATGTGGAGAGGATGTTTCCTACAGTGGGGGAGTCTGGGACCAGAGGACACAGATAGAGTGGAAGTGGAGAGGATGTTTCCTATAGTGGGGGAGTCTAGGACCAGAGGACACAGATAGAGTGGATGTGGAGAGAATGTTTCCTACTGTGGGGGAGTCTGGGACCAGAGGATACAGATAGAGTGGATGTGGAGAGGACGATTCCTTTTGTTCGAGTGTGTTGGACCAGAGGACACAGATAGAGTGGATGTGGAGATGATTTTTCCTATAGTGGGAGAGTCTAGGACCAGAGGACACAGATAGAGTTGATGTGGAGAGGGTGTTTCCCATAGTGGGTGATTCTAGGACCAGAGGACACAGACAGAGTGGATGTGGAGAGGATGTTTCCTACAGTGGGGGAGTCTGGGACCAGAGGAAACAGATAGAGTGGATGTGGAGAGGATGTTTCTATAGTGGGTGAATCTAGGACCAGAGGACACAGATAGAGTGGATGTGGAGAGGATGTTTCCTATTGTGGGGGAGTCTAGGACCAGAGGACACAGATAGAGTGTATGTGGAGAGGGTGTTTCCCATAGTGGGTGAGTCTAGGACCAGAGGACACAGATAGAGTGGATGTGGAGAGGATGTTTCCTATAGTGGGTGAGTCTAGGACCAGAGGACACAGATAGAGTGGATGTGGAGAGGATGTTTCCTATAGTGGGAGAGTCTAGGACCAGAGGACACAGATAGAGTGGATGTGGAGAGGATGTTTCCTGTACTGGGGGAGTCTAGGACCAGAGGACACAGATAGAGTGGATGTGGAGAGGATGTTTCCTATAGTGGGGGAGTCCAGGACCAGAGGACACAGATAGAGTGGATGTGGAGAGGATTTTTCCTATAGTGGGGGAGTCTAGGACCAGAGGACACAGATAGAGTGGATGTGGAGAGGATTTTTCCTATAGTGGGAGAGTCTAGGACCAGAGGACACAGATAGAGTTGATGTGGAGAGGATGTTTCCCATAGTGGGTGAATCTAGGACCAGAGGACACAGATAGAGGGGATGTGGAGAGGATGTTTTCTATAGTGGGGGAGTCCAGGACCAGAGGACACAGATAGAGTGGATGTGGAGAGGATGTTTCCTATAGTGGGAGAGTCTAGGACCAGAGGACACAGATAGAGTGGATGTGGAGAGGATGTTTCCTGTACTGGGGGAGTCTAGGACCAGAGGACACAGATAGAGTGGATGTGGAGAGGATGTTTCCTATAGTGGGGGAGTCCAGGACCAGAGGACACAGATAGAGTGGATGTGGAGAGGATTTTTCCTATAGTGGGAGAGTCTAGGACCAGAGGACACAGATAGAGTTGATGTGGAGAGGATGATTCCTATAGTGTGGGATTCTAGGACCAGAGGACACAGATAGAGTGGATGTGGAGAGGATGTTTCCTATAGTGGGGGAGTCTAGGACCAGAGGACACCAGATAGAGTGGATGTGGAGAGGATGTTTTCTATAGTGGGGGAGTCTCGGACCAGAGGACACAGATAGAGTGGATGGGAAGAGGATGTTTCCTATAGTGGGAGAGTCTAGGACCAGAGGACACAGATGGAGTTGATGTGGAGAGGATGTTTCCTATAGTGGGGGAGTCTCGGACCAGAGGACACAGATAGAGTGGATGTGGAGAGGATTTTTCCTATAGTGGGAGAGTCTAGGACCAGAGGACACAGATAGAGTTGATGTGGAGAGGATGTTTCCCATAGTGGGTGAATCTAGGACCAGAGGACACAGATAGAGTGGATGTGGAGAGGATGTTTCCTACAGTGGGGGAGTCTGGGACCAGAGGACACAGATAGAGTGGATGTGGAGAGAATGTTTCCTACTGTGGGGGAGTCTGGGACCAGAGGACACAGATAGAGTGGATGTGGAGAGGACGATTCCTTTTGTTGGAGTGTGTTGGACCAGAGGACACAGATAGAGTGGATCTGGAGAGGATTTTTCCTATAGTGGGAGAGTCTAGGACAAGAGGACACAGATAGAGTGGATGTGGAGAGGATGTTTCCTACAGTGGGGGAGTCTGGGACCAGAGGACACAGATAGAGTGGAAGTGGAGAGGATGTTTCCTATAGTGGGGGAGTCTAGGACCAGAGGACACAGATAGAGTGGATGTGGAGAGAATGTTTCCTACTGTGGGGGAGTCTGGGACCAGAGGATACAGATAGAGTGGATGTGGAGAGGACGATTCCTTTTGTTCGAGTGTGTTGGACCAGAGGACACAGATAGAGTGGATGTGGAGATGATTTTTCCTATAGTGGGAGAGTCTAGGACCAGAGGACACAGATAGAGTTGATGTGGAGAGGGTGTTTCCCATAGTGGGTGATTCTAGGACCAGAGGACACAGACAGAGTGGATGTGGAGAGGATGTTTCCTACAGTGGGGGAGTCTGGGACCAGAGGAAACAGATAGAGTGGATGTGGAGAGGATGTTTCTATAGTGGGTGAATCTAGGACCAGAGGACACAGATAGAGTGGATGTGGAGAGGATGTTTCCTATTGTGGGGGAGTCTAGGACCAGAGGACACAGATAGAGTGTATGTGGAGAGGGTGTTTCCCATAGTGGGTGAGTCTAGGACCAGAGGACACAGATAGAGTGGATGTGGAGAGGATGTTTCCTATAGTGGGTGAGTCTAGGACCAGAGGACACAGATAGAGTGGATGTGGAGAGGATGTTTCCTGTACTGGGGGAGTCTGGGACCAGAGGATACAGATAGAGTGGATGTGGAGAGGGTGTTTCCTATAGTGGGTGAGTCTAGGACCAGAGGACACAGATAGAGTGGATGTGGAGAGGATGTTTCCTACAGTGGGGGAGTCTAGGACCAGAGGACACAGACAGAGTGGATGTGGAGTGGATGTTTGCTATAGTGGGTGAGTCTAGGACCAGAGGACACAGATAGAGTGGATGTGGAGAGGATGTTTCCTATAGTGGGGGAGTCTAGGACCAGAGGACACAGATAGAGTGGATGTGGAGAGGATGTTTCCTGTACTGGGGGAGTCTAGGACCAGAGGACACAGATAGAGTGGATGTGGAGAGGATGTTTCCTATAGTGGGGGAGTCCAGGACCAGAGGACACAGATAGAGTGAATGTGGAGAGGATTTTTCCTATAGTGGGAGAGTCTAGGACCAGAGGACACAGATAGAGTTGATGTGGAGAGGATGTTTCCTATAGTGGGGGATTCTAGGACCAGAGGACACAGATAGAGTGGATGTGGAAAGGATGTTTCCTGTAGTGGGGGAGTCTAGGACCAGAGGACACAGATAGAGTGGATGTGGAGAGGATGTTTCCTATAGTGGGGGAGTCTAGGACCAGAGGACACAGATAGAGTGGATGGGAAGAGGATGTTTCCTATAGTGGGAGAGTCTAGGACCAGAGGACACAGATGGAGTTGATGTGGATAGGATGTTTCCTATAGTGGGGGAGTCTCGGACCAGAGGACACAGATAGAGTGGATGTGGAGAGGACGATTCCTTTTGTTGGAGTGTGTTGGACCAGAGGACACAGATAGAGTGGATGTGGAGAGGATTTTTCCTATAGTGGGAGAGTCTAGGACCAGAGGACACAGATAGAGTTGATGTGGAGAGGATGTTTCCCATAGTGGGTGAATCTAGGACCAGAGGACACAGATAGAGTGGATGTGGAGAGGATGTTTCCTATAGTGGGGAATCTAGGACCAGAGGACACAGATAGAGTGGATGTGGAGAGGATGTTTCCTATAGTGGGAGAGTCTAGGACCAGAGGACACAGATAGAGTGGATGTGGAGAGGATGTTTCCTGTACTGGGGGAGTCTAGGACCAGAGGACACAGATAGAGTGGATGTGGAGAGGATGTTTCCTATAGTGGGGGAGTCCAGGACCAGAGGACACAGATAGAGTGGATGTGGAGAGGACGATTCCTTTTGTTGGAGTGTGTTGGACCAGAGGACACAGATAGAGTGGATGTGGAGAGGATTTTTCCTATAGTGGGAGAGTCTAGGACCAGAGGACACAGATAGAGTTGATGTGGAGAGGATGTTTCCCATAGTGGGTGAATCTAGGACCAGAGGACACAGATAGAGTGGATGTGGAGAGGATGTTTCCTATAGTGGGGAATCTAGGACCAGAGGACACAGATAGAGTGGATGTGGAGAGGATGTTTCCTATAGTGGGAGAGTCTAGGACCAGAGGACACAGATAGAGTGGATGTGGAGAGGATGTTTCCTGTACTGGGGGAGTCTAGGACCAGAGGACACAGATAGAGTGGATGTGGAGAGGATGTTTCCTATAGTGGGGGAGTCCAGGACCAGAGGACACAGATAGAGTGGATGTGGAGAGGATTTATCCTATAGTGGGAGAGTCTAGGACCAGAGGACACAGATAGAGTTGATGTGGAGAGGATGTTTCCTATAGTGTGGGATTCTAGGACCAGAGGACACAGATAGAGTGGATGTGGAGAGGATGTTTCCTATAGTGGGGGAGTCTAGGACCAGAGGACACCAGATAGAGTGGATGTGGAGAGGATGTTTTCTATAGTGGGGGAGTCTAGGACCAGAGGACACAGATAGAGTGGATGGGAAGAGGATGTTTCCTATAGTGGGAGAGTCTAGGACCAGAGGACACAGATGGAGTTGATGTGGAGAGGATGTTCCCTATAGTGGGGGAGTCTCGGACCAGAGGACACAGATAGAGTGGATGTGGAGAGGACGATTCCTTTTGTTGGAGTGTGTTGGACCAGAGGACACAGATAGAGTGGATGTGGAGAGGATTTTTCCTATAGTGGGTGAATCTAGGACCAGAGGACACAGATAGAGTGGATGTGGAGAGGATGTTTCCTATAGTGGGGGAGTCTAGGACCAGAGGACACAGATAGAGTGGATGTGGAGAGAATGTTTCCTACTGTGGGGGAGTCTGGGACCAGAGGACACAGATAGAGTTGATGTGGAGAGGACGATTCCTTTTGTTGGAGTGTGTTGGACCAGAGGACACAGATAGAGTGGATGTGGAGAGGATTTTTCCTATAGTGGGAGAGTCTAGGACCAGAGGACACAGATAGAGTGGATGTGGAGAGGATGTTTCCTACAGTGGGGGAGTCTGGTACCAGAGGACACAGATAGAGTGGAAGTGGAGAGGATGTTTCCTATAGTGGGGGAGTCTAGGACCAGAGGACACAGATAGAGTGGATGTGGAGAGAATGTTTCCTACTGTGGGGGTGTCTGGGACCAGAGGACACAGATAGAGTGGATGTGGAGAGGACGATTCCTTTTGTTGGAGTGTGTTGGACCAGAGGACACAGATAGAGTGGATGAGGAGAGGATTTTTCCTATAGTGGGAGAGTCTAGGACCAGAGGACACAGATAGATTTGATGTGGAGAGGGTGTTTCCCATAGTGGGTGATTCTAGGACCAGAGGACACAGACAGAGTGGATGTGGAGAGGATGTTTCCTACAGTGGGCGAGTCTGGGACCAGAGGAAACAGATAGAGTGGATGTGGAGAGGATGTTTCCTATAGTGGGGGAGTCTAGGACCAGAGGACACAGATAGAGTGGATGTGGAGAGGATGTTTCCTATTGTGGGGGAGTCTAGGACCAGAGGACACAGATAGAGTGTATGTGGAGAGGGTGTTTCCTATAGTGGGTGAGTCTAGGACTAGAGGACACAGATAGAGTGGATGTGGAGAGGATGCTTCCTATAGTGGGTGAGTCTAGGACCAGAGGACACAGATAGAGTGGATGTGGAGAGGATGTTTCCTGTACTGGGGGAGTCTGGGACCAGAGGATACAGATAGAGTGGATGTGGAGAGGATGTTTCCTATAGTGGGTGAGTCTAGGACCAGAGGACACAGATAGAGTGGATGTGGAGAGGATGTTTCCTACAGTGGGGGAGTCTAGGACCAGAGGACACAGACAGAGTGGATGTGGAGTGGATGTTTCCTATAGTGGGTGAGTCTAGGACCAGAGGACACAGATAGAGTGGATGTGGAGAGGATGTTTCCTATAGTGGGGAGTCTAAGACCAGAGGACACAGATAGAGTGGATGTGGAGAGGATGTTTCCTATAGTGGGGGTGTCTAGGACCAGAGGACACAGATAGAGTGGATGTGGAGAGGATGTTTCCTACAGTGGGGGAGTCTGGTACCAGAGGACACAGATAGAGTGGAAGTGGAGAGGATGTTTCCTATAGTGGGGGAGTCTAGGACCAGAGGACACAGATAGAGTGGATGTGGAGAGAATGTTTCCTACTGTGGGGGAGTCTGGGACCAGAGGACACAGATAGAGTGGATGTGGAGAGGACGATTCCTTTTGTTGGAGTGTGTTGGACCAGAGGACACAGATAGAGTGGATGAGGAGAGGATTTTTCCTATAGTGGGAGAGTCTAGGACCAGAGGACACAGATAGAGTTGATGTGGAGAGGGTGTTTCCCATAGTGGGTGATTCTAGGACCAGAGGACACAGACAGAGTGGATGTGGAGAGGATGTTTCCTACAGTGGGTGAGTCTGGGACCAGAGGAAACAGATAGAGTGGATGTGGAGAGGATGTTTCCTATAGTGGGGGAGTCTAGGACCAGAGGACACAGATAGAGTGGATGTGGAGAGGATGTTTCCTATAGTGGGGGAGTCTAGGACCAGAGGACTCAGATAGAGTGGATGTGGAGAGGATGTTTCCTATTGTGGGGGAGTCTAGGACCAGAGGACACAGATAGAGTGTATGTGGAGAGGGTGTTTCCTATAGTGGGTGAGTCTAGGACCAGAGGACACAGATAGAGTGGATGTGGAGAGGATGTTTCCTGTACTGGGGGAATCTGGGACCAGAGGATACAGACAGAGTGGATGTGGAGAGGGTGTTTCGTATAGTGGGTGAGTCTAGGACCACAGATAGAGTGGATGTGGAGAGGATGTTTCCTACAGTGGGGGAGTCTAGGACCAGAGGACACAGACAGAGTGGATGTGGAGAGGATGTTTCCTATAGTGGGGGAGTCTAGGACCAGAGGACACAGATAGAGTGGATGTAGAGAGGATGTTTCCTGTACTGGGGGAGTCTAGGACCAGAGGACACAGACAGAGTGGATGTGGAGTGGATGTTTCCTATAGTGGGTGAGTCTAGGACCAGAGGACACAGATAGAGTGGATGTGGAGAGGATGTTTCCTATAGTGGGGAGTCTAGGACCAGAGGACACAGATAGAGTGGATGTGGAGAGGATGTTTCCTATAGTGGGGGTGTCTAAGACCAGAGGACACAGATAGAGTGGATGTGGAGAGGATGTTTCCTACAGTGGGGGAGTCTGGTACCAGAGGACACAGATAGAGTGGAAGTGGAGAGGATGTTTCCTATAGTGGGGGAGTCTAGGACCAGAGGACACAGATAGAGTGGATGTGGAGAGAATGTTTCCTACTGTGGGGGAGTCTGGGACCAGAGGACACAGATAGAGTGGATGTGGAGAGGACGATTCCTTTTGTTGGAGTGTGTTGGACCAGAGGACACAGATAGAGTGGATGAGGAGAGGATTTTTCCTATAGTGGGAGAGTCTAGGACCAGAGGACACAGATAGAGTTGATGTGGAGAGGGTGTTTCCCATAGTGGGTGATTCTAGGACCAGAGGACACAGACAGAGTGGATGTGGAGAGGATGTTTCCTACAGTGGGTGAGTCTGGGACCAGAGGAAACAGATAGAGTGGATGTGGAGAGGATGTTTCCTATAGTGGGGGAGTCTAGGACCAGAGGACACAGATAGAGTGGATGTGGAGAGGATGTTTCCTATAGTGGGGGAGTCTAGGACCAGAGGACACAGATAGAGTGGATGTGGAGAGGATGTTTCCTATTGTGGGGGAGTCTAGGACCAGAGGACACAGATAGAGTGTATGTGGAGAGGGTGTTTCCTATAGTGGGTGAGTCTAGGACCAGAGGACACAGATAGAGTGGATGTGGAGAGGATGCTTCCTATAGTGGGTGAGTCTAGGACCAGAGGACACAGATAGAGTGGATGTGGAGAGGATGTTTCCTGTACTGGGGGAGTCTGGGACCAGAGGATACAGATAGAGTGGATGTGGAGAGGGTGTTTCCTATAGTGGGTGAGTCTAGGACCAGAGGACACAGATAGACTGGATGTGGAGAGGATGTTTCCTACAGTGGGGGAGTCTAGGACCAGAGGACACAGACAGAGTGGATGTGGAGTGGATGTTTCCTATAGTGGGTGAGTCTAGGACCAGAGGACACAGATAGAGTGGATGTGGAGAGGATGTTTCCTATAGTGGGGAGTCTAGGACCAGAGGACACAGATAGAGTGGATGTGGAGAGGATGTTTCCTATAGTGGGGGTGTCTAGGACCAGAGGACACAGATAGAGTGGATGTGGAGAGGATGTTTCCTACAGTGGGGGAGTCCAGGACCAGAGGACACAGATAGAGTGGATGTGGAGAGGATGTTTCCTATAGTGGGGGAGTCTAGGACCAGAGGACACAGATAGAGTGGATGTGGAGAGGATGCTTCCTATAGTGGGGGAGTCTATGACCAGAGGACACAAATAGAGTGGACGTGGAGAGGATGTTTCCTATAGTGGGGGAGTCTAGGACCAGAGGACACAGATAAAGTGGATGTGGAGAGGAAGTTTCTTATAGTGGGGGAGTCTAGGACCGGAGGACACAGGTAGAGTGGATGTGGAGCGGATGTTTCCTATAGTGGGGGAGTCTGGGTCCAGAGGACACAGATAGAGTGGATGTGGAGAGGATGTTTCCTATAGTGGGGGAGTCTAGGACCAGAGGACACAGACAGAGTGGATGTGGAGAGGATGTTTCCAATAGTGGGGGAGTCTAGGACCAGAGGACACAGATAGAGTGGATGTGGAGAGGATGTTTCCTATATTGGGGGAGTCTAGGACCAGAGGACACAGATACAGTGGATATGGAGAGGATGTTTCCTATAGTGGGGGAGTCTAGGACCAGAGGACACAGATAGAGTGGATGTGGAGAGGATGTTTCCTGTAGTGGGGGAGTCTAGGACTAGAGGACACAGATTGAGTGGATGTGGAGAGGATGTTTCCTATAGTGGGGGAGTCTAGGACTAGAGGACACATACAGAGTGGATGTGGAGAGGATGTTTCCTATAGTGGGGGAGTCTAGGACCAGAGGACGCAGATAGAGTGGATGTGGAGAGGACGTTTCCTATAGTGGGGGAGTCTGGGACCAGAGGACACAGATAGAGTGGATGTGGAGAGGATGTTTCCTATAGTGGGGGAGTCTAGGACCAGAGGAAACAGATAGAGTGGACGTGGAGAGGATGTTACCTATAGTGGGGGAGTCTAGGACCAGAGGACACAGATAGAGTGGATGTGGAGAGGAAGTTTCTTATAGTGGGGGAGTCTAGGACCAGAGGACACAGATAGAGTGGCTGTGGAGACGATGTTTCCTATAATGGGGGAGTCTAGGACCAGAGGACACAGATAGAGTTGATGTGGAGAGGATGCTTCCTATAGTGGGGGCGTCTGGGACCAGAGGGCACAGATAGAGTGGATGTGGAGACGATGTTTCCTATAATGGGGGAGTCTAGGACCAGAGGACACAGATAGAGTGGATGTGGAGAGGATGTTTCCTATAGTGGGGGAGTCTAGGACCACGGGACTCAGATAGAGTGGATGTGAAGAGGATGTTTCCTATAGTGGGGGAGTCTAGGACCAGAGGACACAGATAGAGTGGACGTGGAGAGGATGTTTCCTATAGTGGGGGAGTCTAGGACCAGAGGACACAGATAGAGTGGATGTGGAGAGGATGTTTCCTATAGTGAGGGAGTCTAGGACCAGAGGACACAGACAGAGTGGATGTGGAGAGGATGTTTCCTATAGTGGGGGAGTCTAGGACCAGAGGACACAGATAGAGTGGATGTGGAGAGGATGTTTCCTATAGTGGGGGAGTCTAAGACCAGAAGACACAGATAGAGTGGATGTGGAGAGGATGTTTCCTATAGTGGCGGAGTCTAGGACCAGAGGACACAGATAGAGTGGATGTGGAGAGGATGTTTTCTATAGTGGCGGAGTCTAGGACCAGAGGACACAGATAGAGTGGATGTGGAGAGGATGTTTCCTGTAGTGGGGGAGTCTAGGACAAGAGGACACAGATAGAGTGGATGTGGAGAGGATGTTTCCTATACTGGGGGAGACTGAGACCAAAGGACACAGATAGAGTGGATGTGGAGAGGATGTTTCCTGTAGTGGGGGAGTCTAGGACTAGAGGACACAGATTGGTGGATGTGGAGAGGATGTTTCCTATAGTGGGGGAGTCTAGCACCAGAGGACACAGATAGAGTGGATGTGGAGAGGATGTTTCCTGTAGTGGGGGAGTCTAGGACTAGAGGACACAGATTGAGTGGATGTGGAGAGGATGTTTCCTATAGTGGGGGAGACTAGGACTAGAGGACACAGACAGAGTGGATGGGGAGAGGATGTTTTCTATAGTGGGGGAGTCTAGGACCAGAGGACGCAGATAGAGTGGATGTGGAGAGGACTTATCCTATAGTGGGGGAGTCTGGGACCAGAGGACACA
This sequence comes from Hypanus sabinus, assembly GCF_030144855.1. Taxonomy (NCBI): domain Eukaryota; kingdom Metazoa; phylum Chordata; class Chondrichthyes; order Myliobatiformes; family Dasyatidae; genus Hypanus; species Hypanus sabinus. Next base: position 75,237 of record NW_026779687.1, read on the forward strand.
GATAGAGTGGATGTGGAGAGTATGTTTCCTATAGTGGGGGAGTCTAGGACCAGAGGAAACAGATAGAGTGGACGTGGAGAGGATGTTACCTATAGTTGGGGAGTCTAGGACCAGAGGACACAGATAGAGTGGATGTGGAGAGGAAGTTTCTTATAGTGGCGGAGTCTAGGACCAGAGGACACAGATAGAGTGGATGTGGAGACGATATTTCCTATAATGGGGGAGTCTAGGACCAGAGGACACAGATAGAGTGGATGTGGAGAGGATGCTTCCTATAGTGGGGGAGTCTATGACCAGAGGACACAGATAGAGTGGACGTGGAGAGGATGTTTCCTATAGTGGGGGAGTCTAGGACCAGAGGACACAGATAAAGTGGATGTGGAGAGGAAGTTTCTTATAGTAGGGGAGTCTAGGACCGGAGGACACAGGTAGAGTGGATGTGGAGCGGATGTTTCCTATAGTGGGGGAGTCTGGGTCCAGAGGACACAGATAGAGTGGATGTGGAGAGGATGTTTCCTATAGTGGGGGAGTCTAGGACCAGAGGACACAGACAGAGTGGATGTGGAGAGGATGTTTCCAATAGTGGGGGAGTCTAGGACCAGAGGACACAGATAGAGTGGATGTGGAGAGGATGTTTCCTATTGTGGGGAAGTCTAGGACCAGAGGACACAGATAGAGTGGAGAGGATGTTTCCTATATTGGGGGAGTCTAGGACCAGAGGACACAGATAGAGTGGATGTGGAGAGGACGTTTCCTATAGTGGGGGAGTCTAGGACCAGAGGACACAGATAGAGTGGATGTGGAGAGGATGTTTCCTATAGTGGGGGAGTCTTGGACCAGAGGACACAGATAGAGTGGATGTGGAGAGGATGTTTCCTGTAGTGTGGGAGTCTAGGACTAGAGGACACAGATTGAGTGGATGTGGAGAGGATGTTTCCTATAGTGGGGGAGTCTAGGACCAGAGGACGCAGATAGAGTGGATGTGGAGAGGACGTTTCCTATAGTGGGGGAGTCTGGGACCAGAGGACACAGATAGAGTGGATGTGGAGAGGACGTTTCCTATAGTGGGGGAGTCTGGGACCAGAGGACACAGATAGAGTGGATGTGGAGAGGATGTTTCCTATAGTGGGGGAGTCTAGGACCAGAGGAAACAGATAGAGTGGACGTGGAGAGGATGTTACCTATAGTGGGGGAGTCTAGGACCAGAGGACACAGATAAAGTGGATGTGGAGAGGAAGTTTCTTATAGTGGGGGAGTCTAGGACCGGAGGACACAGGTAGAGTGGATGTGGAGCGGATGTTTCCTATAGTGGGGGAGTCTGGGTCCAGAGGACACAGATAGAGTGGATGTGGAGAGGATGTTTCCTATAGTGGGGGAGTCTAGGACCAGAGGACACAGATAGAGTGGATGTGGAGAGGATGTTTCCTGTACTGGGGGAGTCTAGGACCAGAGGACACAGATAGAGTGGATGTGGAGAGGATGTTTCCTATAGTGGGGGAGTCCAGGACCAGAGGACACAGATAGAGTGAATGTGGAGAGGATTTTTCCTATAGTGGGAGAGTCTAGGACCAGAGGACACAGATAGAGTTGATGTGGAGAGGATGTTTCCTATAGTGGGGGATTCTAGGACCAGAGGACACAGATAGAGTGGATGTGGCAAGGATGTTTCCTGTAGTGGGGGAGTCTAGGACCAGAGGACACAGATAGAGTGGATGTGGAGAGGATGTTTCCTATAGTGGGGGAGTCTAGGACCAGAGGACACAGATAGAGTGGATGGGAAGAGGATGTTTCCTATAGTGGGAGAGTCTAGGACCAGAGGACACAGATGGAGTTGATGTGGATAGGATGTTTCCTATAGTGGGGGAGTCTCGGACCAGAGGACACAGATAGAGTGGATGTGGAGAGGACGATTCCTTTTGTTGGAGTGTGTTGGACCAGAGGACACAGATAGAGTGGATGTGGAGAGGATTTTTCCTATAGTGGGAGAGTCTAGGACCAGAGGACACAGATAGAGTTGATGTGGAGAGGATGTTTCCCATAGTGGGTGAATCTAGGACCAGAGGACACAGATAGAGTGGATGTGGAGAGGATGTTTCCTATAGTGGGGAATCTAGGACCAGAGGACACAGATAGAGTGGATGTGGAGAGGATGTTTCCTATAGTGGGAGAGTCTAGGACCAGAGGACACAGATAGAGTGGATGTGGAGAGGATGTTTCCTGTACTGGGGGAGTCTAGGACCAGAGGACACAGATAGAGTGGATGTGGAGAGGATGTTTCCTATAGTGGGGGAGTCCAGGACCAGAGGACACAGATAGAGTGGATGTGGAGAGGATTTATCCTATAGTGGGAGAGTCTAGGACCAGAGGACACAGATAGAGTTGATGTGGAGAGGATGTTTCCTATAGTGTGGGATTCTAGGACCAGAGGACACAGATAGAGTGGATGTGGAGAGGATGTTTCCTATAGTGGGGGAGTCTAGGACCAGAGGACACCAGATAGAGTGGATGTGGAGAGGATGTTTTCTATAGTGGGGGAGTCTAGGACCAGAGGACACAGATAGAGTGGATGGGAAGAGGATGTTTCCTATAGTGGGAGAGTCTAGGACCAGAGGACACAGATGGAGTTGATGTGGAGAGGATGTTCCCTATAGTGGGGGAGTCTCGGACCAGAGGACACAGATAGAGTGGATGTGGAGAGGACGATTCCTTTTGTTGGAGTGTGTTGGACCAGAGGACACAGATAGAGTGGATGTGGAGAGGATTTTTCCTATAGTGGGTGAATCTAGGACCAGAGGACACAGATAGAGTGGATGTGGAGAGGATGTTTCCTATAGTGGGGGAGTCTAGGACCAGAGGACACAGATAGAGTGGATGTGGAGAGAATGTTTCCTACTGTGGGGGAGTCTGGGACCAGAGGACACAGATAGAGTTGATGTGGAGAGGACGATTCCTTTTGTTGGAGTGTGTTGGACCAGAGGACACAGATAGAGTGGATGTGGAGAGGATTTTTCCTATAGTGGGAGAGTCTAGGACCAGAGGACACAGATAGAGTGGATGTGGAGAGGATGTTTCCTACAGTGGGGGAGTCTGGTACCAGAGGACACAGATAGAGTGGAAGTGGAGAGGATGTTTCCTATAGTGGGGGAGTCTAGGACCAGAGGACACAGATAGAGTGGATGTGGAGAGAATGTTTCCTACTGTGGGGGTGTCTGGGACCAGAGGACACAGATAGAGTGGATGTGGAGAGGACGATTCCTTTTGTTGGAGTGTGTTGGACCAGAGGACACAGATAGAGTGGATGAGGAGAGGATTTTTCCTATAGTGGGAGAGTCTAGGACCAGAGGACACAGATAGAGTTGATGTGGAGAGGGTGTTTCCCATAGTGGGTGATTCTAGGACCAGAGGACACAGACAGAGTGGATGTGGAGAGGATGTTTCCTACAGTGGGCGAGTCTGGGACCAGAGGAAACAGATAGAGTGGATGTGGAGAGGATGTTTCCTATAGTGGGGGAGTCTAGGACCAGAGGACACAGATAGAGTGGATGTGGAGAGGATGTTTCCTATTGTGGGGGAGTCTAGGACCAGAGGACACAGATAGAGTGTATGTGGAGAGGGTGTTTCCTATAGTGGGTGAGTCTAGGACTAGAGGACACAGATAGAGTGGATGTGGAGAGGATGCTTCCTATAGTGGGTGAGTCTAGGACCAGAGGACACAGATAGAGTGGATGTGGAGAGGATGTTTCCTGTACTGGGGGAGTCTGGGACCAGAGGATACAGATAGAGTGGATGTGGAGAGGATGTTTCCTATAGTGGGTGAGTCTAGGACCAGAGGACACAGATAGAGTGGATGTGGAGAGGATGTTTCCTACAGTGGGGGAGTCTAGGACCAGAGGACACAGACAGAGTGGATGTGGAGTGGATGTTTCCTATAGTGGGTGAGTCTAGGACCAGAGGACACAGATAGAGTGGATGTGGAGAGGATGTTTCCTATAGTGGGGAGTCTAAGACCAGAGGACACAGATAGAGTGGATGTGGAGAGGATGTTTCCTATAGTGGGGGTGTCTAGGACCAGAGGACACAGATAGAGTGGATGTGGAGAGGATGTTTCCTACAGTGGGGGAGTCTGGTACCAGAGGACACAGATAGAGTGGAAGTGGAGAGGATGTTTCCTATAGTGGGGGAGTCTAGGACCAGAGGACACAGATAGAGTGGATGTGGAGAGAATGTTTCCTACTGTGGGGGAGTCTGGGACCAGAGGACACAGATAGAGTGGATGTGGAGAGGACGATTCCTTTTGTTGGAGTGTGTTGGACCAGAGGACACAGATAGAGTGGATGAGGAGAGGATTTTTCCTATAGTGGGAGAGTCTAGGACCAGAGGACACAGATAGAGTTGATGTGGAGAGGGTGTTTCCCATAGTGGGTGATTCTAGGACCAGAGGACACAGACAGAGTGGATGTGGAGAGGATGTTTCCTACAGTGGGTGAGTCTGGGACCAGAGGAAACAGATAGAGTGGATGTGGAGAGGATGTTTCCTATAGTGGGGGA